>NC_090389.1:667500-967500 GCF_036365525.1 Heterodontus francisci | reverse complement strand
CTGTAACATTCTGATCTACCTCACAACCCTCACTGTAACATTCTGATCTACCCCACACCCCTCACTGTAACATTCTGATCTACCCCACACCCCTCACTGCAACATTCTGATCTACCCCACACCCCTCACTGTAACATTCTGATCTACCTCACACCCCTCACTGTAACATTCTGATCTACCCCACACCCCTCACTGCAACATTCTGATCTACCCCACACCCCTCACTGTAACATTCTGATCTACCTCACAACCCTCACTGTAACATTCTGATCAACCCCACACCCCTCACTGTAACATTCTGATCTACCCCACACCCCTCACTGTAATACTCTGATCTGCCTCACACCCCTCACTGTCATACTCTGATCTACCCCACACCCCTCACTGTAACACTCTGATCAACCCCACACCCCTCACTGTAACATTCTGATCTACCCCACACCCCTCACTGCAACATTCTGATCTACCCCACACCCCTCACTGCAACATTCTGATCTACCCCACACCCCTCACTGTAATACTCTGATCTACCCCACACCCCTCACTGTAACACTCTGATCAACCCCACACCCCTCACTGTAACACTCTGATCAACCCCACACCCCTCACTGTAACATTCTGATCTACCCCACACCCCTCACTGCAACATTCTGATCTACCTCACACCCCTCACTGTAATACTCTGATCTACCCCACACCCCTCACTGCAACATTCTGATCTACCTCACACCCCTCACTGTAACATTCTGATCTACCCCACACCCCTCACTGCAACATTCTGATCTACCCCACACCCCTCACTGTAACATTCTGATCTACCTCACACCCCTCACTGTAATACTCTGATCTACCCCACACCCCTCACTGTAACATTCTGATCTACCCCACACCCCTCACTGCAACATTCTGATCTACCCCACACCCCTCACTGTAACACTCTGATATACCCCACACCCCTCACTGCAACATTCTGATCTACCCCACACCCCTCACTGTAACATTCTGATCTACCCCACACCCCTCACTGTAACACTCTGATATACCCCACACCCCTCACTGTAATACTCTGATCTACCCCACACCCCTCACTGTAACACTCTGATCAACCCCACACCCCTCACTGTAACATTCTGATCTACCAGACACCCCTCACTGCAACATTCTGATCTACCCCACACCCCTCACTGTAACATTCTGATCGACCCCAAACCCCTCACTGTAACATTCTGATCTACCCCACACCCCTCACTGTAACATTCTGATCTACCCCACACCCCTCACTGTAACATTCTGATCTACCCCACACCCCTCACTGCAACATTCTGATCGACCCCATACCCCTCACTGTAACATTCTGATCGACCCCATACCCCTCACTGTAACATTCTGATCTACCCCACACCCCTCACTGTAACATTCTGATCTACCCCACACCCCTCACTGCAACATTCTGATCGACCCCATACCCCTCACTGTAACATTCTGATCTACCCCACACCCCTCACTGCAACATTCTGATCGACCCCATACCCCTCACTGTAACATTCTGATCGACCCCATACCCCTCACTGTAACATTCTGATCTACCCCACACCCCTCACTGTAACATTCTGATCTACCTCACACCCCTCACTGTAACATTCTGATCTACCTCACACCCCTCACTGCAACATTCTGATCTACCCCACACCCCTCACTGTAACATTCTGATCTACCCCACATCCCTCACTGTAACATTCTGATCTACCCCACACCCCTCACTGCAACATTCTGATCTACCCCACATCCCTCACTGTAACAATCTGATCTACCTCACACCCCTCACTGTAACATTCTGATCTACCTCACACCCCTCACTGCAACATTCTGATCTACCCCACACCCCTCACTGTAACATTCTGATCTACCCCACATCCCTCACTGTAACATTCTGATCTACCTCACACCCCTCACTGTAACATTCTGATCTACCTCACACCCCTCACTGCAACATTCTGATCTACCCCACACCCCTCACTGAAACATTCTGATCTACCCCACACCCCTCACTGCAACATTCTGATCTACCCCACACCCCTCACTGCAACATTCTGATCTACCCCACACCCCTGACTGTTACATTCTGATCTACCCCACACCCCTCACTGCAACATTCTGATCTACCCCACACCCCTCACTGTAACATTCTGATCTACCCCACACCCCTCACTGTAACACTCTGATCTACCCCACACCCCTCACTGCAACATTCTGATCTACCCCACACCCCTCACTGCAACATTCTGATCTACCCCACACCCCTCACTGCAACATTCTGATCTACCCCACACCCCTCACTGTAACATTCTGATCTACCCCACACCCCTCACTGTAACATTCTGATCTACCCCACACCCCTCACTGTAACATTCTGATCTACCCCACACCCCTCACTGCAACATTCTGATCTACCCCACACCCCTCACTGTAACATTCTGATCTACCCCACACCCCTGACTGTAACATTCTGATCTACCCCACAGCCCTCACTGCAACATTCTGATCTACCTCACACCCCTCACTGCAACATTCTGATCTACCTCACACCCCTCACTGCAACATTCTGATCTACCTCTCACCCCTCACTGTAACATTCTGATCTACCTCACACCCCTCACTGTAACACTCTGATCTACCTCACACCCCTCACTGCAACATTCTGATCTACCTCACACCCCTCACTGCAACATTCTGATCTACCTCACACCCCTCACTGCAACATTCTGATCTACCTCACACCCCTCACTGCAACATTCTGATCTACCCCACACCCCTCACTGCAACATTCTGATCTACCCCACACCCCTCACTGCAACATTCTGATCTACCCCACACCCCTCACTGTAACACTCTGATCTACCCCACACCCCTCACTGTAACATTCTGATCTACCTCACACCCCTCACTGTAACATTCTGATCTACCCCACACCCCTCACTGTAACAGTCTGATATACCCCACACCCCTCTCTGCAACATTCTGATCTACCTCACACCCCCCACTGCAACATTCTGATCTACCCCACACCCCTCACTGTAACACTCTGATCTACCCCACACCCCTCACTGTAACATTCTGATCTACCTCACACCCCTCACTGTAACATTCTGATCTACCCCACACCCCTGACTGTAACATTCTGATCTACCCCACACCCCTCACTGCAACATTCTGATCTACCTCACACCCCTCACTGTAACATTCTGATCTACCCCACACCCCTCACTGCAACATTCTGATCTACCTCACACCCCTCACTGCAACATTCTGATCTACCTCACACCCCTCACTGCAACATTCTGATCTACCTCACACCCCTCACTGCAACATTCTGATCTACCCCACTCCCCTCACTGTAACACTCTGATCTACCCCACACCCCTCACTGTAACATTCTGATCTACCTCACACCCCTCACTGTAACATTCTGATCTACCCCACACCCCTCACTGCAACATTCTGATCTACCCCATACCCCTCACTGTAACACTCTGATCTACCCCACACCCCTCACTGTAACATTCTGATCTACCCCACACCCCTCACTGTAACACTCTTATCTACCCCACACCCCTCACTGCAACATTCTGATCTACCCCACACCCCTCACTGTAACACTCTGATCCATCCCACACCCCTCACTGCATTATTCTGATCTACCCCACACCCCTCACTGCAACATTCTGATCTACCCCATACCCCTCACTGTAACACTCTGATCTACCCCACACCCCTCACTGCAACATTCTGATCTACCCCACACCCCTCACTGCAACATTCTGATCTACCCCATACCCCTCACTGTAACACTCTGATCTACCCCACACCCCTCACTGTAACATTCTGATCTACCTCACACCCCTCACTGTAACATTCTGATCTACCTCACATCCCTCACTGTAACACTCTGATCTACCCCACACCCCTCACTGTAACATTCTGATCTACCCCACACCCCTCACTGCAACATTCTGAACTACCTCACATCCCTCACTGCAACATTCTGAACTGCCCCACACCCCTCACTGCAACATTCTGAACCACCCCACACCCCTCACTGAAACACTCTGATCTACCTCACATCCCTCACTGTAACATTCTGATCTACCCCACACCCCTCACTGCAACATTCTGATCGACCCCATACCCCTCACTGTAACATTCTGATCGACCCCATACCCCTCACTGTAACATTCTGATCTACCCCACACCCCTCACTGTAACATTCTGATCTACCTCACACCCCTCACTGTAACATTCTGATCTACCTCACACCCCTCACTGCAACATTCTGATCTACCCCACACCCCTCACTGTAACATTCTGATCTACCCCACATCCCTCACTGTAACATTCTGATCTACCCCACACCCCTCACTGCAACATTCTGATCTACCCCACATCCCTCACTGTAACAATCTGATCTACCTCACACCCCTCACTGTAACATTCTGATCTACCTCACACCCCTCACTGCAACATTCTGATCTACCCCACACCCCTCACTGTAACATTCTGATCTACCCCACATCCCTCACTGTAACATTCTGATCTACCTCACACCCCTCACTGTAACATTCTGATCTACCTCACACCCCTCACTGCAACATTCTGATCTACCCCACACCCCTCACTGAAACATTCTGATCTACCCCACACCCCTCACTGCAACATTCTGATCTACCCCACACCCCTCACTGCAACATTCTGATCTACCCCACACCCCTGACTGTTACATTCTGATCTACCCCACACCCCTCACTGCAACATTCTGATCTACCCCACACCCCTCACTGTAACATTCTGATCTACCCCACACCCCTCACTGTAACACTCTGATCTACCCCACACCCCTCACTGCAACATTCTGATCTACCCCACACCCCTCACTGCAACATTCTGATCTACCCCACACCCCTCACTGCAACATTCTGATCTACCCCACACCCCTCACTGTAACATTCTGATCTACCCCACACCCCTCACTGTAACATTCTGATCTACCCCACACCCCTCACTGTAACATTCTGATCTACCCCACACCCCTCACTGCAACATTCTGATCTACCCCACACCCCTCACTGTAACATTCTGATCTACCCCACACCCCTGACTGTAACATTCTGATCTACCCCACAGCCCTCACTGCAACATTCTGATCTACCTCACACCCCTCACTGCAACATTCTGATCTACCTCACACCCCTCACTGCAACATTCTGATCTACCTCTCACCCCTCACTGTAACATTCTGATCTACCTCACACCCCTCACTGTAACACTCTGATCTACCTCACACCCCTCACTGCAACATTCTGATCTACCTCACACCCCTCACTGCAACATTCTGATCTACCTCACACCCCTCACTGCAACATTCTGATCTACCTCACACCCCTCACTGCAACATTCTGATCTACCCCACACCCCTCACTGCAACATTCTGATCTACCCCACACCCCTCACTGCAACATTCTGATCTACCCCACACCCCTCACTGTAACACTCTGATCTACCCCACACCCCTCACTGTAACATTCTGATCTACCTCACACCCCTCACTGTAACATTCTGATCTACCCCACACCCCTCACTGTAACAGTCTGATATACCCCACACCCCTCTCTGCAACATTCTGATCTACCTCACACCCCCCACTGCAACATTCTGATCTACCCCACACCCCTCACTGTAACACTCTGATCTACCCCACACCCCTCACTGTAACATTCTGATCTACCTCACACCCCTCACTGTAACATTCTGATCTACCCCACACCCCTGACTGTAACATTCTGATCTACCCCACACCCCTCACTGCAACATTCTGATCTACCTCACACCCCTCACTGTAACATTCTGATCTACCCCACACCCCTCACTGCAACATTCTGATCTACCTCACACCCCTCACTGCAACATTCTGATCTACCTCACACCCCTCACTGCAACATTCTGATCTACCTCACACCCCTCACTGCAACATTCTGATCTACCCCACTCCCCTCACTGTAACACTCTGATCTACCCCACACCCCTCACTGTAACATTCTGATCTACCTCACACCCCTCACTGTAACATTCTGATCTACCCCACACCCCTCACTGCAACATTCTGATCTACCCCATACCCCTCACTGTAACACTCTGATCTACCCCACACCCCTCACTGTAACATTCTGATCTACCCCACACCCCTCACTGTAACACTCTTATCTACCCCACACCCCTCACTGCAACATTCTGATCTACCCCACACCCCTCACTGTAACACTCTGATCCATCCCACACCCCTCACTGCATTATTCTGATCTACCCCACACCCCTCACTGCAACATTCTGATCTACCCCATACCCCTCACTGTAACACTCTGATCTACCCCACACCCCTCACTGCAACATTCTGATCTACCCCACACCCCTCACTGCAACATTCTGATCTACCCCATACCCCTCACTGTAACACTCTGATCTACCCCACACCCCTCACTGTAACATTCTGATCTACCTCACACCCCTCACTGTAACATTCTGATCTACCTCACATCCCTCACTGTAACACTCTGATCTACCCCACACCCCTCACTGTAACATTCTGATCTACCCCACACCCCTCACTGCAACATTCTGAACTACCTCACATCCCTCACTGCAACATTCTGAACTGCCCCACACCCCTCACTGCAACATTCTGAACCACCCCACACCCCTCACTGAAACACTCTGATCTACCTCACATCCCTCACTGTAACATTCTGATCTACCCCACACCCCTCACTGTAACATTCTGATCTACCTCACATCCCTCACTGTAACATTCTGATCTACCCCACACCCCTCACTGTAACATTCTGATCTACCCCACACCCCTCACTGCAACATTCTGAACTACCTCACATCCCTCACTGCAACATTCTGAACTGCCCCACACCCCTCACTGCAACATTCTGAACCACCCCACACCCCTCACTGAAACACTCTGATCTACCCCACACCCCTCACTGTAACATTCTGATCTACCCCACACCCCTCACTGCAACATTCTGATCAACCCCACACCCCTCACTGTAACACTCTGATATACCCCACACCCCTCACTGCAACATTCTGATCTACCCCACACCCCTCACTGTAACATTCTGATCTACCCCACACCCCTCACTGTAACACTCTGATATACCCCACACCCCTCACTGTAATACTCTGATCTACCCCACACCCCTCACTGTAACACTCTGATCAACCCCACACCCCTCACTGTAACATTCTGATCTACCAGACACCCCTCACTGCAACATTCTGATCTACCCCACACCCCTCACTGTAACATTCTGATCGACCCCAAACCCCTCACTGTAACATTCTGATCTACCCCACACCCCTCACTGTAACATTCTGATCTACCCCACACCCCTCACTGTAACATTCTGATCTACCCCACACCCCTCACTGCAACATTCTGATCGACCCCATACCCCTCACTGTAACATTCTGATCGACCCCATACCCCTCACTGTAACATTCTGATCTACCCCACACCCCTCACTGTAACATTCTGATCTACCCCACACCCCTCACTGCAACATTCTGATCGACCCCATACCCCTCACTGTAACATTCTGATCTACCCCACACCCCTCACTGCAACATTCTGATCGACCCCATACCCCTCACTGTAACATTCTGATCGACCCCATACCCCTCACTGTAACATTCTGATCTACCTCACACCCCTCACTGTAACATTCTGATCTACCTCACACCCCTCACTGCAACATTCTGATCTACCCCACACCCCTCACTGTAACATTCTGATCTACCCCACATCCCTCACTGTAACATTCTGATCTACCCCACACCCCTCACTGCAACATTCTGATCTACCCCACATCCCTCACTGTAACAATCTGATCTACCTCACACCCCTCACTGTAACATTCTGATCTACCTCACACCCCTCACTGCAACATTCTGATCTACCCCACACCCCTCACTGTAACATTCTGATCTACCCCACATCCCTCACTGTAACATTCTGATCTACCTCACACCCCTCACTGTAACATTCTGATCTACCTCACACCCCTCACTGCAACATTCTGATCTACCCCACACCCCTCACTGCAACATTCTGATCTACCCCACACCCCTCACTGCAACATTCTGATCTACCCCACACCCCTCACTGCAACATTCTGATCTACCCCACACCCCTGACTGTAACATTCTGATCTACCCCACACCCCTCACTGCAACATTCTGATCTACCCCACACCCCTCACTGTAACATTCTGATCTACCCCACACCCCTCACTGTAACACTCTGATCTACCCCACACCCCTCACTGCAACATTCTGATCTACCCCACACCCCACACTGCAACATTCTGATCTACCCCACACCCCTCACTGCAACATTCTGATCTACCTCTCACCCCTCACTGTAACATTCTGATCTACCTCACACCCCTCACTGTAACACTCTGATCTACCTCACACCCCTCACTGCAACATTCTGATCTACCTCACACCCCTCACTGCAACATTCTGATCTACCTCACACCCCTCACTGCAACATTCTGATCTACCTCACACCCCTCACTGCAACATTCTGATCTACCTCACACCCCTCACTGCAACATTCTGATCTACCTCACACCCCTCACTGCAACATTCTGATCTACCTCACACCCCTCACTGCAACATTCTGATCTACCCCACACCCCTCACTGCAACATTCTGATCTACCCCACACCCCTCACTGCAACATTCTGATCTACCCCACACCCCTCACTGTAACATTCTGATCTACCTCACACCCCTCACTGTAACATTCTGATCTACCCCACACCCCTCACTGTAACAGTCTGATATACCCCACACCCCTCACTGCAACATTCTGATCTACCTCACACCCCCCACTGCAACATTCTGATCTACCCCACACCCCTCACTGTAACACTCTGATCTACCCCACACCCCTCACTGTAACATTCTGATCTACCTCACACCCCTCACTGTAACATTCTGATCTACCCCACACCCCTCACTGTAACATTCTGATCTACCCCACACCCCTCACTGCAACATGCTGATCTACCTCACACCCCTCACTGTAACATTCTGATCTACCCCACACCCCTCACTGCAACATTCTGATCTACCTCACACCCCTCACTGCAACATTCTGATCTACCTCACACCCCTCACTGCAACATTCTGATCTACCTCACACCCCTCACTGCAACATTCTGATCTACCCCACTCCCCTCACTGTAACACTCTGATCTACCCCACACCCCTCACTGTAACATTCTGATCTACCTCACACCCCTCACTGTAACATTCTGATCTACCCCACACCCCTCACTGCAACATTCTGATCTACCCCATACCCCTCACTGTAACACTCTGATCTACCCCACACCCCTCACTGTAACATTCTGATCTACCCCACACCCCTCACTGTAACACTCTGATCTACCCCACACCCCTCACTGCAACATTCTGATCTACCCCACACCCCTCACTGTAACACTCTGATCCATCCCACACCCCTCACTGCATTATTCTGATCTACCCCACACCCCTCACTGCAACATACTGATCTACCCCATAACCCTCACTGTAACACTCTGATCTACCCCACACCCCTCACTGCAACATTCTGATCTACCCCACACCCCTCACTGCAACATTCTGATCTACCCCATACCCCTCACTGTAACACTCTGATCTACCCCACACCCCTCACTGTAACATTCTGATCTACCTCACACCCCTCACTGTAACATTCTGATCTACCTCACATCCCTCACTGTAACACTCTGATCTACCCCACACCCCTCACTGTAACATTCTGATCTACCCCACACCCCTCACTGCAACATTCTGAACTACCTCACATCCCTCACTGCAACATTCTGAACTGCCCCACACCCCTCACTGCAACATTCTGAACCACCCCACACCCCTCACTGAAACACTCTGATCTACCTCACATCCCTCACTGTAACATTCTGATCTACCCCACACCCCTCACTGTAACATTCTGATCTACCTCACATCCCTCACTGTAACATTCTGATCTACCCCACACCCCTCACTGTAACACTGTGATATACCCCACACCCCTCACTGTAACACTGAGATATCCCCCACACCCCTCACTGTAACACTCTGATATATCCCACGCCCCTCACTGCAAGACTCTGATAAATCCCACGCCCCTCACTGCAACATTCTGAGCTACCCCACGCCCCTCACTGTCACACTGTGATCTACCCCACACCCCTCACTGCAACATTCTGATCTACCCCACACCCCTCACTGTAACACTCTGATCTACCTCACGTCCCTCACTGCAACATTCTGAACTACCCCACACCCCTCACTGTAACACTCTGATCTACCCCACACCCCTCACTGTAACACTCTGATCTACCTCACATCCCTCACTGCAACATTCTGATCTACCCCACACCCCTCACTGCAACATTCTGAACTACCCCACACCCCTCACTGTAACATTCTGATCTACCCCACACCCCTCACTGCAACATTCTGAACTACCCCACACCCCTCACTGCAACATTCTGATCTACCCCACACCCCTCACTGCAACATTCTGAACTACCCCACACCCCTCACTGTAACATTCTGATCTACCTCACATCCCTCACTGCAGCATTCTGATCTACCCCACACCCCTCACTGCAACATTCTGATCTACCCCACACCCCTCACTGTAACATTCTGATCTACCTCACACCCCTCACTGTAACATTCTGATATACCTCACATCCCTCACTGCAACACTCTGATCTACCCCACACCCCTCACTGTAACACTCTGATCTACCTCACATCCCTCACTGCAACATTCTGATCTACCCCACACCCCTCACTGTAACACTCTGATCTACCTCACATCCCTCACTGCAACATTCTGATCTACCCCACACCCCTCACTGTAACACTCTGATCTACCTCACACCCCTCACTGCAACATTCTGAACTACCCCACACCCCTCACTGTAACATTCTGATCTACCCCACACCCCTCACTGCAACATTCTGATCTACCCCACACCCCTCACTGTAACATTCTGATCTACCCCACACCCCTCACTGTAACATTCTGATCTACCCCACACCCCTCACTGTAACATTCTGATCTACCCCACACCCCTCACTGTAACATTCTGATCTACCCCACACCCCTCACTGCAACATTCTGATCTACCCCACACCCCTCACTGTAACATTCTGATCTACCTCACACCCCTCACTGTAACATTCTGATATACCTCACACCCCTCACTGCAACATTCTGATCTACCTCACACCCCTCACTGCAACATTCTGATCTACCTCACACCCCTCACTGCAACATTCTGATCTACCTCACACCCCTCACTGCAACATTCTGATCTACCTCACACCCCTCACTGTAACATTCTGATCTACCTCACATCCCTCACTGCAACATTCTGATCTACCTCACATCCCTCACTGCAACATTCTGATCTACCCCACACCCCTCACTGTAACACTCTGATCTACCTCACACCCCTCACTGCAACATTCTGATCTACCTCACACCCCTCACTGCAACATTCTGATCTACCTCACACCCCTCACTGCAACATTCTGATCTACCTCACACCCCTCACTGCAACATTCTGATCTACCCCACACCCCTCACTGTAACATTCTGATCTACCCCATACCCCTCACTGCAACATTCTGAACTACCTCACATCCCTCACTGCAACACTCTGATCTACCCCACACCCCTCACTGTAACACTCTGATCTACCTCACATCCCTCACTGCAACATTCTGATCTACCCCATACCCCTCACTGTAACATTCTGAACTACCTCACATCCCTCACTGCAACATTCTGATCTACCCCACACCCCTCACTGTAACATTCTGATCTACCTCACACCCCTCACTGCAACATTCTGATCTACCTCACACCCCTCACTGTAACATTCTGATCTACCTCACACCCCTCACTGCAACATTCTGAACTACCCCACACCCCTCACTGTAACATTCTGATCTACCTCACACCCCTCACTGCAACACTCTGATCTACCTCACATCCCTCACTGCAACATTCTGATCTACCCCACACCCCTCACTGTAACATTCTGATCTACCCCACACCCCTCACTGTAACATTCTGATCTACCCCACACCCCTCACTGCAACATTCTGAACTACCCCACACCCCTCACTGCAACACTCTGATCTACCTCACACCCCTCACTGCAACATTCTGATCTACCCCACACCCCTCACTGCAACACTCTGATCTACCTCACATCCCTCACTGCAACATTCTGAACTACCTCACATCCCTCACTGCAACATTCTGAACTACCCCACACCCCTCACTGCAACACTCTGATCTACCTCACATCCCTCACTGCAACATTCTGATCTACCCCACACCCCTCACTGCAACATTCTGATCTACCCCACACCCCTCACTGCAACATTCTGATCTACCTCACACCCCTCACTGCAACATTCTGATCTACCCCACACCCCTCACTGTAACACTCTGATCTACCTCACATCCCTCACTGCAACATTCTGATCTACCCCACACCCCTCACTGCAACATTCTGATCTACCCCACACCCCTCACTGCAACATTCTGATCTACCCCAGACCCCTCACTGCAACATTCTGATCTACCCCACACCCCTCACTGCAACATTCTGATCTACCCCACACCCCTCACTGCAACATTCTGATCTACCCTACACCCCTCACTGTAACATTCTGATCTACCCCACACCCCTCACTGTAACACTGTGATATACCCCACACTCCTCACTGTAACACTGAGATATCCCCCACACCCCTCACTGCAAGACTCTGATAAATCCCACGCCCCTCACTGCAACATTCTGAGCTACCCCACACCCCTCACTGTCACACTGTGATCTACTCTTCACCCCTCACTGTAACACTCTGATATATCCCACACCCCTCACTGTAACATTCTGATCTACCCCACACCCCTCACTGCATCATTCTGATCTACCCCACACCCCTCACTGCATCATTCTGATCTACCCCACACCCCTCTCTGTAACATTCTGATCTACCCCACACCCCTCACTGTAACATTCTGATCTGCCCAACACCCCTCACTGTAACATTCTGATATCCCCCACACCCCTCACTGCAACATTCTGATGGACCCCACACCCCTTACTGTAACACTCTGATATACCCCACACCCCTCACTGTAACATTCTGATATCCCCCACACCCCTCACTGCAACATTCTGATATACCCCACACCCCTCACTGTAACATTCTGATATACCCCACACCCCTCACTGTAACATTCTGATATCCCCCACACCCCTCACTGCAACATTCTGATAGACCCCACACCCCTTACTGTAACATTCTGATATACCCCACACCCCTCACTGTAACATTCTGATAGACCCCACACCCCTTACTGTAACATTCTGATATACCCCACACCCCTCACTGTAACATTCTGATAGACCCCACACCCCTTACTGTAACATTCTGATATACCCCACACCCCTCACTGTAACATTCTGATATCCCCCACACCCCTCACTGCAACATTCTGATAGACCCCACACCCCTCACTGTAACACTCTGATATACCCCACACCCCTCACTGCAACATTCTGATCTACCCCACACCCCTCACTGTAACATTCTGATATACCCCACACCCCTCACTGTAACATTCTGATATACCCCATACCCCTCACTGTAACATTCTGATCTACCCCATACCCCTCACTGCAACATTCTGATCTACCCCACACCCCTCACTGCAACATTCTGATCTACCCCACACCCCTCACTGTAACATTCTGATCTACCCCACACCCCTCACTGTAACATTCTGATATCCCCCACACCCCTCACTGCAACATTCTGATAGACCCCACACCCCTCACTGTAACACTCTGATATACCCCACACCCCTCACTGCAACATTCTGATCTACCCCACACCCCTCACTGTAACATTCTGATATACCCCACACCCCTCACTGTAACATTCTGATATACCCCATACCCCTCACTGTAACATTCTGATCTACCCCATACCCCTCACTGCAACATTCTGATCTACCCCACACCCCTCACTGCAACATTCTGATCTACCCCACACCCCTCACTGTAACATTCTGATCTACCCCACACCCCTCACTGCAACATTCTGATCTACCCCACACCCCTCACTGCAACATTCTGATCTACCCCACACCCCTCACTGTAACATTCTGATCTACCCCACACCCCTCACTGTAACATTCTGATCTACCCCACACCCCT
The DNA here is from genome assembly GCF_036365525.1 of Heterodontus francisci. NCBI lineage: Eukaryota > Metazoa > Chordata > Chondrichthyes > Heterodontiformes > Heterodontidae > Heterodontus > Heterodontus francisci. The sequence continues at coordinate 953,102 of NC_090389.1, read as the reverse complement.
CACTGCAACATTCTGATCTACCCCACACCCCTCACTGTAACACTCTGATCTACCCCACAATCCTCACTGCAACATTCTGAACTACCTCACATCCCTCACTGCAACATTCTGATCTACCCCACACCCCTCACTGTAACATTCTGATCTACCCCACACCTCTCACTGCAACATTCTGATCTACCCCACACCCCTCACTGCAACATTCTGATCTACCCCACACCCCTCACTGTAACACTCTGATCTACCCCACAATCCTCACTGCAACATTCTGAACTACCTCACATCCCTCACTGCAACATTCTGATATACCCCACACCCCTCACTGTAACATTCTGATATACCCCATACCCCTCACTGTAACATTCTGATCTACCCCATACCCCTCACTGCAACATTCTGATCTACCCCACACCCCTCACTGCAACATTCTGATCTACCCCACACCCCTCACTGTAACACTCTGATCTACCCCACAATCCTCACTGCAACATTCTGAACTACCTCACATCCCTCACTGCAACATTCTGATCTACCCCACACCCCTCACTGCAACATTCTGATCTACCCCACACCCCTAACTTTAACATTCTGATCTACCCCACACCCCTCACTGTAACACTCTGATCTACCCACACCCCTCACTGTAACACTGATATATCCCACACCCCTCACTGTAACACTCTGATCTCCCCCACACCCCTCACTGCAACACTCTGATCTACCCACACCCCTCACTGTAACACTGATATATCCCACACCCCTCACTGTAACACTCTGATCTACCCCACACCCCTCACTGCAACACTCTGATCTACCTCACATCCCTCACTGCAACATTCTGAACTACCCCACACCCCTAACTGTAACATTCTGATCTACCCCACACCCCTCACTGTAACACTCTGATCTACCCACACCCCTCACTGTAACATTCTCAACTACCCCACACCCCTAACTGTAACATTCTGATCTACCCCACACCCCTCACTGTAACACTCTGATCTACCCACACCCCTCACTGTAACACTGATATATCCCACACCCCTCACTGTAACACTCTGATCTACCCCACACCCCTCACTGCAACACTCTGATCTACCTCACATCCCTCACTGCAACATTCTGAACTACCCCACACCCCTAACTGTAACATTCTGATCTACCCCACACCCCTCACTGTAACACTCTGATCTACCCACACCCCTCACTGTAACATTCTGATCTACCCCACACCCCTCACTGTAACATTCTGATCTACCCCACATCCCTCACTGCAACATTCTGAACTACCCCACACCCCTAACTGTAACATTCTGATCTACCCCACACCCCTCACTGCAACACTCTGATCGACCTCACACCCCTCACTGTAACATTCTGATCTATCCCACACCCCTCACTGTAACACTCTGATCTACCTCACATCCCTCACTGCAACATTCTGAACTACCCCACACCCCTAACTGTAACACTCTGATCTACCCCACACCCCTCACTGTAACACTGATATATCCCACACCCCTCACTGTCACACTCTGATCTACCCCACACCCCTCCCTGCAACATTCTGAACTACCCCACACCCCTAACTGTAACATTCTGATCTACCCCACACCCCTCACTGTAACATTCTGAACTACCCCACACCCCTAACTGTAACATTCTGATCTACCCCACACCCCTAACTGTAACATTCTGATCTACCCCACACCCCTAACTGTAACACTCTGATCTACCCCACACCCCTCCCTGCAACATTCTGAACTACCCCACACCCCTAACTGTAACATTCTGATCTACCCCACACCCCTCACTGTAACACTCTGATCTACCCCACACCCCTCACTGTAACACTCTGATCTACCCCACACCCCTCACTGCAACATTCTGAACTACCCCACACCCCTAACTGTAACATTCTGATCTACCCCACACCCCTCACTGTAACACTGATATATCACACACCCCTCACTGCAACATTCTGATCTACCCCACACCCCTCACTGCAACACTCTGATCTACCTCACATCCCTCACTGTAACATTCTGATCTACCCCACACCCCTCACTGCAACATTCTGATCTACCCCACACCCCTCACTGTAACACTGATATATCACACACCCCTCACTGCAACATTCTGATCTACCCCACACCCCTCACTGCAACATTCTGATCTACCTCACACCCCTCACTGTAACACTCTGATCTACCTCACATCCCTCACTGTAACATTCTGATCTACACCACACCCCTCACTGTAACATTCTGATCTACCCCACACCCCTCACTGTAACATTCTGATCTACCCCACACCCCTGACTGGAACATTCTGATCTACCCCACACCCCTCACTGTAACATTCTGATCTACCCCACACCCCTCACTGGAACATTCTGATCTACCCCACACCCCTCACTGCAACATTCTGATCTACCCCACACCCCTCACTGCAACATTCTGATCTACCCCACACCCCTCACTGTAACATTCTGATCTACCCCACACCCCTCACTGCAACATTCTGATCTACCTCACACCCCTCACTGTAACACTCTGATATATCCCACACCCCTCACTGTAACATTCTGATCTACCCAACACCCCTCACTGTAACATTCTGATCTACCCCACACCCCTCACTGTAACATTCTGATATACCCCATACCCCTCACTGCAACATTCTGATCTACCCCACACCCCTCACTGTAACATTCTGATATACCCCACACCCCTCACTGTAACATTCTGATCTACCCCACACCCCTCATTGCAACATTCTGATCTACCCCACACCCCTCACTGCAACATTCTGATCTACCCCACACCCCTCACTGCAACATTCTGATATACCCCAGACCCCTCACTGCAACATTCTTATATACCCCAGACCCCTCACTGCAACATTCTGATATACCCCACACCCCTCACTGTAACACTCTGATCAACCCCACACCCCTCACTGTAACACTCTGATCAACCCCACACACCTCACTGCAACATTCTGATCAACCCCACACCCCTCACTGTCACACTGTGATCTACTCTTCACCCCTCACTGTAACATTCTGATCTACCCCACACCCCTCACTGTAACATTCTGATATACCCCATACCCCTCACTGCAACATTCTGATCTACCCCACACCCCTCACTGTAACATTCTGATATACCCCACACCCCTCACTGTAACATTCTGATCTACCCCACACCCCTCACTGCAACATTCTGATCTACCCCACACCCCTCACTGCAACATTCTGATCTACCCCACACCCCTCACTGCAACATTCTGATATACCCCAGACCCCTCACTGCAACATTCTGATATACCCCAGACCCCTCACTGCAACATTCTGATATACCCCACACCCCTCACTGTAACACTCTGATCAACCCCACACCCCTCACTGTAACACTCTGATCAACCCCACACACCTCACTGCAACATTCTGATCAACCCCACACCCCTCACTGTCACACTGTGATCTACTCTTCACCCCTCACTGTAACACTCTGATATATCCCACTCAGCTCACTGCAATATTCTGTTCTACCCCACACCCCTCACTGCATCATTCTGATCTACCCCACACCCCTCACTGCATCATTCTGATCTACCCCAGACCCCTCACTGCAACATTCTGATCTACCCCACGCACCTCACTGTCACACTGTGATCTACTCTTCACCCCTCACTGTAACACTCTGATATATCCCACTCAGCTCACTGCAATATTCTGTTCTACCCCACACCCCTCACTGCATCATTCTGATCTACCCCACACCCCTCACTGCATCATTCTGATCTACCCCACACCCCTCACTGTAACATTCTGATCTACCCCACGCCCCTCACTGTCACACTGTGATCTACTCTTCACCCCTCACTGTAACACTCTGATATATCCCACTCAGCTCACTGCAATATTCTGTTCTACCCCACACCCCTCACTGCATCATTCTGATCTACCCCACACCCCTCACTGCATCATTCTGATCTACCCCACACCCCTCACTGCAACATTCTGATATCCCCCACACCCCTCACTGTAACACTCTGATATACCCCACACCCCTCACTGCAACATTCTGATCTGCCCAACACCCCTCACTGCAACATTCTGATATACCCCATACCCCTCACTGTAACATTCTGATCTGCCCAACACCCCTCACTGCAACATTCTGATATACCCCATACCCCTCACTGTAACATTCTGATCTACCCCACACCCCTCACTGTAACATTCTGATCTACCCCACACCCCTCACTGTAACATTCTGATCTACCCCACACCCCTCACTGCAACATTCTGATATACCCCATACCCCTCACTGTAACATTCTGATCTACCCCACACCCCTCTCTGTAACATTCTGATCTACCCCACACCCCTCACTGCAACACTCTGATCTACCCCACACCCCTCACTGTAACATTCTGATCTGCCCAACACCCCTCACTGCAACATTCTGATATACCCCATACCCCTCACTGTAACATTCTGATCTGCCCAACACCCCTCACTGTAACATTCTGATCTGCCCAACACCCCTCACTGCAACATTCTGATATACCCCACACCCCTCACTGCAACATTCTGATCTACCCCACACCCCTCACTGCATCATTCTGATCTACCCCACACCCCTCTCTGTAACATTCTGATCTACCCAACACCCCTCACTGCAACATTCTGATCTACCCCACACCCCTCACTGCAACACTCTGATCTACCCCACACCCCTCACTGTAACATTCTGATCTACCCCACACCCCTCACTGCAACATTCTGATCTACCCCACACCCCTCACTGTAACATTCTGATCTACCCCACACCCCTCACTGTAACATTCTGATCTACCCCACACCCCTCACTGCAACATTCTGATCTACCCCACACCCCTCTCTGTAACATTCTGATCTACCCCACACCCCTCACTGTAACATTCTGATATACCCCATACCCCTCACTGTAACATTCTGATCTACCCCACACCCCTCACTGTAACATTCTGATCTACCCCACACCCCTCACTGTAACATTCTGATCTACCCCACACCCCTCACTGTAACATTCTGATATACCCCACACCCCTCACTGTAACATTCTGATCTACCCCACACCCCTCACTGTAACATTTTGATCTACCCCACACCCCTCACTGCAACATTCTGATCTGCCCAACACCCCTCACTGTAACATTCTGATCTACCCCACACCCCTCACTGTAACATTCTGATCTACCCCACACCCCTCACTGCATCATTCTGATCTACCCCACACCCCTCACTGCAACATTCTGATCTGCCCAACACCCCTCACTGCAACATTCTGATCTACCTCACACCCCTCACTGTAACATTCTGATCTACCCCACACCCCTCACTAACACTCTGATATATCCCACACCCCTCACTGTAACATTCTGATCTACCCCACACCCCTCACTGTAACATTCTGATCTACCCCACACCCCTCACTAACACTCTGATATATCCCACACCCCTCACTGTAACATTCTGATCTACCCCACACCCCTCACTAACACTCTGATATATTCCACACCCCTCACTGTAACATTCTGATATACCCCACACCCCTCACTGTAACACTACGATATACCCCACACCCCTCACTGCAACATTCTGATATACCCCACACCCTTCACTGTAACACTACGATATACCCCACACCCCTCACTGCAACATTCTGATCTGCCCAACACCCCTCACTGTCACACTGTGATCTACTCCTCACCCCTCACTGTAACACTCTGATATATCCCACTCAGCTCACTGCAATATTCTGTTCTACCCCACACCCCTCACTTTAACACTCTGATACATCCCACACCCCTCACTGCAACATTCTGATCTACCCCACACCCCTCCCTCTAACACTCTGATATACCCCACACCCCTCATTGTCACACTCTGATGTATCCCACACCCTTCACTAACATTCTGATATACCCCAAACCCCTCACTGTAACACTCTGATATACCCCACACCCTGACTGTAACACTCTGATATACCCCACTCCCCTCCCTGTAACACTCTGATATACCCCACACCCTCACTGTAACATTGATGTACACGACCCCCCTCACTGTAACAGCAATTTATTCGGGAGCAGAGAATGCGAGCGAGTGAGCAGCTGGGAAGGTCAGTTTCAGCTTAAACTTAATTCCCTTTGGTTTTCGGCGGACCAAGAGGCTGCTGGGTAAGTAAACCCCTATATATTTGGGCCGTTTCTGAACCCGAGACACTACACCTGTGGTGTCTCCCACCCGCCCTCCTTCTCTAACCAAAAAAAAAAAGGACTCGGTGGTGTGTAGATAAGGTAAGGCTTTTTCCACTTTTTTTTTATCGTGTGATAGGTAAAAACATTTTGTTCCTTTTTTATTTTTTCTAAGTTTCAGACTAAGTTAAGCTTAAGATTAAAAATGGCAGGAGATCTCAGACCCGTGTCATGCTCCTCTTGCTCAATGTGGGAGCTCAGGGACACGGCTGATGTCCCTGACTCCTTCACGTGCAGGAAGTGTGTCCAGCTGCAGCTCTTGTTAGACCACATGACGGCTCTGGAGCTGCGGATGGACTCACTTTGGAGCATCCACGATGCTGAGGAGGTCGTGGATAGCACGTTTAGCGAATTGGTCACACCGCAGATTAGGATTGCTGAGGGAGAAAGGAAATGGGAAAAGGCAGAGAAAGAGCAGGAAGGCAGCGCAGGTGTCCCCTGCGGTCATCTCCCTCCAAAACAGGTATACCGTTTTGGATACTGTTGAGGGAGATGGCTCACCAGGGGAAGGCAGCAGTAGCCAGGTTCATGGCACTGTGGCTGGCTCTGCTGTTCAGAAGGGCGGGAAAAAGAGTGGAAGGGCTATAGTCATAGGGGATTCGATTGTAAGGGGAGTAGATAGGCGGTTCTGTGGTCGAAAACGAGGCTCCCGAATGGTATATTGCCTCCCAGGTGCACGGGTCAGGGATGTCTCAGATCGGCTGCAGAACATTCTGAAAGGGGAGGGTGAACAGCTAGTTGTTGTTGTGCACATAGGCACCAATGATATAGGTAAAAAACGGGATGAGGTCCTACAAGCAGAATTTAGGGAGTTAGGAGCCAAGTTAAAAAGTAGGACCTCAGAGGTAGTAATCTCAGGATTGCTACCAGTGCCACGTGATAGTCAGAGTAGAAATGAAAGAATAGTCAGGATGAATGCGTGGCTTGAGAGATGGTGCAGGAGGGAGGGGTTCAGATTTTTGGGATATTGGGACCGGTTCTGGGGGAGGTGGGACTATTACAAATTGGACGGTCTACACCTGGGCCGGACTGGAACCAATGTCCTTGGGGGTGCTTTTGCTAACGCTGTTGGGGAGCGTTTAAACTAATGTGGCAGGTGGTTGGGAACCAAATGAGGAGGTCAGTGGACAGTAAGGAGGTAGTAACTAAAGCCTGTAAGGAACTAAATAATGAAGTCAGCGTGACTAAGGGAAAGAGTAGGCAGGGAGCAGATGATGAAAGCAAAGGGACTGGTGGTCTGAGGTGTATTTGTTTTAATGCAAGAAGTGTAGTAGGTAAGGCAGATGAACTTAGGGCTTGGATTAGTACCTGGGAGTATGATGTTATTGCTATTACTGAGACTTGGTTGAGGGAAGGGCATGATTGGCAACTAAATATCCCAGGATATCGATGCTTCAGGCGGGATAGAGAGGGAGGTAAAAGGGGTGGAGGAGTTGCATTACTGGTCAAAGAGGATATCACAGCTGTGCTGAAGGAGGGCACTATGGAGGACTTGAGCAGTGAGGCAATATGGGCAGAACTCAGAAATAGGAAGGGTGCGGTAACAATGTTGGGGCTGTACTACAGGCCTCCCAACAGCAAGCGTGAGATTGAGGTACAAATATGTAAACAGATTATGGAAAAATGTAGGAGCGACAGGGTGGTGGTGATAGGAGATTTTAATTTTCCCAACATTGACTGGGATTCACTTAGTGTTAGAGGTCTAAATGGAGCAGAATTTGTAAGGAGCATCCAGGAGGGTTTTCTAGAGCAGTATGTAAATAGTCCAACTCGGGAAGGGGCCATACTGGACCTGGTGTTGGGGAATGAGCCCGGCCAGGTGGTTGAAGTTTCAGTAGGGGACTACTTTGGGAACAGTGATCACAATTCCGTAAGTTTTAGAATACTCATGGACAAAGACAAGAATGGTCCTAAAGGAAAAGTGCTAAATTGGGGGAAGTCCAACTATACCAAAATCCGGCAGGAGCTGGGGAATGTAGATTGGGAGCAGCTGTTTGAAGGTAAATCCACATTTGATATGTGGGAGGCTTTTAAAGAGAGGTTGATTAGCGTGCAGGAGAGACATGTTCCTGTGAAAATGAAGGATAGAAATGGCAAGATTAGGGAACCATGGATGACAGGTGAAATTGTGAGACTAGCTAAGAGGAAAAAGGAAGCATACATAAGGTCTAGGCGGCTGAAGATAGACGAAGCTTTGAAAGAATATCGGGAATGTAGGACCAATCTGAAACGAGGAATTAAGAGGGCGAAAAGGGGTCATGAAATATCTTTAGCAAACAGGGTTAAGGAAAATCCCAAAGCCTTTTATTCATATATAAGGAGCAAGAGGGTAACTAGAGAAAGGATTGGCCCACTCAAGGACAAAGGAGGAAAGTTATGCGTGGAGTCAGAGAAAATGGGTGAGATTCTAAACGAGTACTTTGCATCGGTATTCACCGAGGAGAGGGACATGACGGATGTTGAGGTTAGGGACAGATGTTTGATTACTCTAGGTCAAGTCGGCATAAGGAGGGAGGAAGTGTTGGGTATTCTAAAAGGCATTAAGTCCCCAGGTCCCCAGGTCCGGATGGGATCTATCCCAGGTTTCTGAGGGAAGCGAGAGAGGAAATAGCTGGGGCCTTAACAGATATCTTTGCAGCATCCTTAAACACGGGTGAGGTCCCGGAGGACTGGAGAATTGCTAATGTTGTCCCCTTGTTTAAGAAGGGTAGCAGGGATAATCCAGGTAATTATAGACCGGTGAGCCTGACGTCAGTGGTAGGGAAGCTGCTGGAGAAGATACTGAGGGATAGGATCTATTCCCATTTGGAAGAAAATGGGCTTATCAGTGATAGGCAACATGGTTTTGTGCAGGGAAGGTCATGTCTTACCAACTTAATAGAATTCTTTGAGGAAGTGACAAAGTTGATTGATGAGGGAAGGGCTGTAGATGTCATATACATGGACTTCAGTAAGGCGTTTGATAAGGTTCCCCATGGTAGGCTGATGGAGAAAGTGAAGTCGCATGGGGTCCAGGGTGTACTAGCTAGATGGATAAAGAACTGGCTGGGCAACAGGAGACAGAGAGTAGCAGTGGAAGGGAGTTTCTCAAAATGGAGACGTGTGACCAATGGTGTTCCACAGGGATCCGTGCTGGGACCACTGTTGTTTGTGATATACATAAATGATTTGGAGGAAAGTATAGGTGGTCTGATTAGCAAGTTTGCAGACGACACTAAGATTGGTGGAGTAGCAGATAGTGAAGGGGACTGTTAGAGAATACAGCAGAATATAGATAGATTGGAGAGTTGGGCAGAGAAATGGCAGATGGAGTTCAATCAGGGTAAATGCGAGGTGATGCATTTTGGAAGATCCAATTCAAGAGTGAACTATACAGTAAATGGAAAAGTCCTGGGGAAAATTGATGTACAGAGAGATTTGGGTGTTCAGGTCCATTGTTCCCTGAAGGTGGCAACGCAGGTTAATAGAGTGGTCAAGAAGGCATACGGCATGCTTTCCTTCATCGGACTGGGTATTGAGTACAAGAGTTGGCAGGTCATGTTACAGTTGTATAAGACTTTGGTTCGGCCACATTTGGAATACTGCGTGCAGTTCTGGTCGCCACATTACCAAAAGGATGTAGATGCTTTGGAGAGGGTGCAGAGGAGGTTCACCAGGATGTTGCCTGGTATGGAGGGCGCTAGCTATGAAGAGAGGTTGAGTAGATTAGGATTATTTTCATTAGAAAGACGGAGGTTGAGGGGGGACCTGATTGAGGTGTGCAAAATCATGAGAGGTATAGACAGGGTGGCTAGCAAGAAGCTTTTTCCCAGAGTGGGGGATTCAAATACTGGGGGTCACGAGTTCAAAGTGAGAGGGGAAAAGTTTAGGGGGGATATGCGTGGAAAGTTCTTTACGCAGAGGATGGTGGGTGCCTGGAACGCGTTGCCAGCGGAGGTGGTTGATGCGGGCACGATAGCGTCTTTTCAGATGTATCTAGACAGATACATGAATGGGCAGGAAGCAAAGAGATACAGACCCTTAGAAAATAGGCGACATGTTTAGGTAGAGGATCTGGATCGGCGCAGGCTTGGAGGGCCGAAGGGCCTGTTCCTGTGCTGTAATTTTCTTTGTTCTTTGTTCTCCTATGCAAATTGGCCTCTGGGTTGGGTACATCCCGGGCGGCAGCATCAGGAGTTCCCAAAGCTTTGGGGGCATCTATCCCCCCTCCATCCTGAGGGACAGAGGGTTCTCACCCAGGGCTTGAGGCCCTAATGCTGCTGGCAACAGTGGAGCCCAAGGACCCGTGCCAGGAGATGGGCCCCACAACTCTTCAGAGGGGGGGCACCTCCTCCTCTCATTCCAGGAGGGGCGTGGAGGCTGTGAGACCTCCATCTCAATAGAGACCTCTGCTTCTCCCTGCGCACTTGCCTGCCCAGAGTCCTTGGGCTCATGCTCAGCCACAGGGCAGGCGAGCTCCCCTAGATTGGGCCGAAGGCTAAGCTCAGGCTGTTTGGTCGCGTTCAGGGGGCTCGCCTTTGGCTGTTTCGACTTGTGCCATGCCTTCCTTCCACCCACACCAGAGGCCTGAGCGGTGGTTGTTGTATGTGGAGGTGGAGTAGGAGGAGGTGCAGCTGCATCACCCTGGGCTGCCAAGCTGGAGTTGGCAGCCTGGAGGTTGGGGCAGATCTTACGAACATGACCCACCCCTTTACAGGCATGGCACTGTGCGCCGTCCAAGGTCCAGAAGACACGGTAGACTTCCCTCTGGAATTCCGCATTAAATTGGTCCTCCATGACCTCCTCCTGCACCAGTTGCATGAATAACTGGCGGCAGAAGGAGTGTAATATATATATATATATATATATATATATATATATACCAGAGGCTGTTCTCCCGAAGACAGAGTAGGGCTGAGTGAGCCCTGACTTTCCCTTCCCCAGATGGTGCAGGGGGGAGGGGGGGGGGGAAGTAGAAGCTCACCAGGAATGAAGGGCAGGATATTAGACAAGGTGACCCACTGCATTGTGGCATCCAGGGTGTCCACTGGCAAAATGGACCTTCCCACAGTGAGCCCCTTGCTCAGGGCCAGGGACACTGTCCGCTCGGTCTTCTGGAAAAACACTTTCTATACATGCCCCTTCAGATACTCAAATAGGGGCTGCAACCTCGCACACTCCGTATAAATGTGGAACACGGACTCGTCCAGGCCGCAGAAAGTACAGGTGGCCTGGGAGTCCGTGAACCTACTTAAAAGCCGATTGCACGGGACTGCTCTGTGCAGCACCCTCCACCCCAGGTCCCCGATGTAAAGGGGGAAGACTCCCGCGTAGAGAGACCTCCATCGGGGTTTCCCCTCGCCGCCAGATGGCAACGCGGACCACCAGGGCGTGTCCGGCCGGCTGACGAGGGCGAGGAAGTGGAGAGTGTGCAGGAGCAGTCCGTACAGGAAACCCCTCCGCGCCGATTGGAATGGCACGGAGGGCATTTCCGAGAGGTGGCTCGGGTTGTGTGGGACCGGCTCCCGAGGAGGGTTTCGGGGCCTGGGTCCGATGAGCAGTTCCGGCCGAGCGGGGGTCAGCTCGGCCGGGATCACTCCGCACTCCTGAGCCCCCTCGCCACCCGCAGTGAGGGGCGTCCCGGGGGTTTCGGCTACTCCTCCGCCCGCCGGACCATCCCCGGAGTCGGCCGCCCGGACAGCCGAGGCGCTCTCCTCCGCCGGCGGGGGAGCGCCCTGACTGGAGGCGACCATGTTCCAGACTCGGAAAAGATCCCGGTAAAAGACAGGCAACTCCCTCAGAGAGGCGCGGCTAACAGACTCCACCGGGAGCTGCGTGTCGTCTTGAAGGCAGTGACACTGGCGGAAAAAATACGTCGCCAGCGCACACCATCTGGGAGGACGCTCGACGTATCTCTGCAGGGTCCGAAGGCGGAGAGTCGCAGCCTGGGTGCGGACGTACACCAGCGACTGGCCGCCCTCCTCAATCGGGAGACTCAGGACCGCGGCAGAGACCCAGTGTTTCCTCTTGCCCCAGAAGAAATCGACGAGTTTCTTCTGGATCTTGGTGGCAAATACAGGGGGCGGGGCCAAAGTGACCAACCGGTACCACAGCATGGAGGCCACCAGTTGGTTTATGACCAACGCTCGGCCCCTGTAGGAAAGCACTCGGAGCAGTCCTGTCCAGTGCCCCAGCCGAGCGGTGACTTTCGCCTCCAACTCCTGCCAGTTTGCCGGCCAGGCTTCCTCAGCGGGGCTAAGGTGGACTCCCAGATAGAGGAGGTGCGTGGTGCTCCACGCAAAGGTGTCATCTCCTCCGGCAGGGAGTCCACCCGCCACTGACCAACCAGGAGTCCGGAACATTTCTCCCAATTGATCCTCGCGGAGGACGCGGCAGAAAAGGTCTGCTGGCAGTCGCGCATCCTCCGCAAGTCAACGGGATCTGTGATTGCGAGGAGCACGTCGTCGGCATAAGCCGAGAGGACGACCCGCATGGCCGGCTCGCGCAGAGCCAATCCCGTCAACCTCCTGCGAAGCAGGCACAGGAAGGGCTCCACGCAGATGGTATACAATTGGCCGGACATGGGGCACCCCTGACGCACTCCTCTCCCAAATCGAAGGGGCACAGTCAAGGACCCGTTAACTTTGACTAGACACTCTGCGGCGGCGTATAAAAGTCGGACCCGGGCCACAAAATGCGGCCCGAGTCCGAAAGCGCGCAGAGTCCCGAAAAGGTAATCGTGATCCACCCTGTCGAACGCCTTCTCCTGATCGAGGGAGAGAAAGGCGACCGACTGACCAGTCCTCTGGTAAAGATGGATCAGGTCTCGGACCAGGTGGATGTTGTCCTGGATGGACCGGCCCGGGACCGTGTAGGACTGGTCGGGGTGGATCATGTGGGCCAGCACGGAGCGCAGGCGGGTAGACATAGCCCGGGCAAAGATCTTATAATCCGTGCTGAGGAGGGAGACCGGACGCCAGTTTTTAAGCAGGCAGAGATCGCCCCTCTTCGGCAGCAGGACGATGACCGCCCTGCGCCACGAGAGGGGCATCTCCCCGGTCGCCAGGCTTTCCCCCAGGACCCGCGCGTAATCGTCCCCCAGGACGTCCCAGAACGCCCTGAGGAACTCCACGGTCAACCCATCCAGCCCTGGGGATTTGCCCCTCGAGAGCTGGTGGAGGGCGTCAGTCAGCTCCGCCAACGTGAGCGGAGCCTCCAATCCTTCGGCGCCCTCCAGGCTGACCTGCGGCAGGTCCTCCCACAAAACTCTGCGCGCATCCTCGCTGGACGGATCCGGAGAGAACAACGCACTGTAATGAGTCCAGACCAGGAGGCCCATTCCCTCCGGATCCGTGATGGAGGATCCGTCGTCGGCCAGCAGCTCGACGAGCTGTTTACGGACCCCCCGCCATTTTTCCAGCGAGTAGAAGAAGGGTGAGGCGCGGTCCAAATCTTCCAGGATCTGGATCCGCGACCTCACGTACGCGCCTCGGGACCTTATGAGCTGCAGGTCCCTCAGCGCGCCCTTCTTCTCTTTGTACGCCTGCCACAGGGCCGGGTCCACGACGGCATGACCGAGGCGGGACTCCAAATCGAGCACCTCCCTCTCAAGGCGCCCGATCTCGGCTTCCCGCCTCTTGGTCGACCCCTTCGCGTACTCCTGACAGAAGACGCGGATGTGAGTCTTGCCCACATCCCACCATAGCCTCAAGGAGGGGAAGCCCCCCTGCTTCCTTCTCCAGTTGGCCCAGAATCGACAGAACGAGTCCCGAAATCACACGTCCTCCAGCAGCCGGTTGTTAAAGTGCCAGTACGCGGACCCCGCCCGCGTGCAGAGCGGAGTAAACTCCGCCCACACCAGGCGGTGGTCCGAGCACGGCACCAGCCGCATGGAGGCCGCCGAAACGCGGGAGACGTACGCCTGCGAAATGTAGAGGCTGTCGATTCGCGACCCCCCTCCTCCAGACCTCCACGTGAAGGCGCTGGAGTCGGGATGGAGATTCCGCCAGACGTCCACCAAGTTCAGGGAGCTGATCAGTCCCCTTAACTTCTCCACCGACGCTTGGCCGCGCTGGGGACCGGAGCGATCCCCCACCTCGAGGGTGCAGTTAAAATCCCCCCCCGAGGATGATGCACTCGCCGCTATCGATGGAGCTCAAGAGAGCGGACACTTCTTCAAAGAAGCGCGCTTGCAACGCGCCGGGCCTGGGCGCGTACACGTTCACAAAGTGGAGCGGCACACTACCCAGGCGAACGGCGAGGTGGAGCAAGCGGCCCGGCACTAGCTCCTTGACCCCCAAGATCTCCGGCTGAAAAGTCGGGGCCAACAAGATAGCCACCCCACTAGAAATAGGGGTGAGGTGACTCATGTAGACCCCACCCTGCCACTCCAGGAGCCAGGTGGCTTCGTCTCCCGGAACGGTGTGGGTTTCCTGCAGAAAGCTCACCGCGTATCTCCCTTCCCTATGGACTGAGAGATTGTGAAATCTGCGGTGAGCCCCTCTGCTGCCGTTGATGTTGAGGCTGGCTATGGTTATCTTCATGTCAAAGGTAATTAAAACCCGTCACAAACACCTCACTGTGAGGAGGGAGTGGAAGTGCACCTGGCCCTCCACTCCCCCAGCAACCCATTGAGGAACACATTAAAACGGCGCCTCTCAACCAGTTTCACGTCCGCACGCTTGCCCGCTATCTTAAGGGCGGCACGGACGGACTGGATGATCAGCGCCAGATTCGACCAACGGTCGAGGGCCAGCTGAACTTTACTGCGGCAACCCCTGCAAGCCGCAAGGAAATCCCGGAGTTCCACCGTGGGGATGAGAGGAGATTCAGTGGGAGGCACGAGGGACTCCACCACCTCACTGGCGATGGAATCCAGATCATCCTCCGTGTCCCGCACCGAATCCCCATCCTCCTCCGGGTCGTCACCGCCAGCGGCCGACACATCTACCACACACTGTGGGGCAGACGTCCCGGCCGCGCCAGCTGGTCCCGCCTCCGTCACGATCCCACCCCCAGGATCGATGGCGGAGGAGTCCTCTCTGGGTTCTATTGTGAAACTGGAGCCTGTAGGCACCAGCGGTTCAGGACCCCCCTCCACCTCCGTCCCCAGGCCAATGAGTGGTCCAGGGGAGACAGAAGTTCCGGACTCCGGGAAACCAGCCGGAGCCGAGACTGGAGGCGGCGAGAGGAGGCCATCTCCCGCTCTGCCAGCACCCACAGGCCCAGCAGATGGGGCAGCATTCTCAGTTATAACTGGGTCGGGTGTCTCCTGGTTGGTGGTGGACTCCGGCTGGGAGGCCCGACCCTCTGGGGCCTCGCCCTCCCCTTCATTCAGGGCACCCGACCCAGTAGCAGTGGCGGAATGGGCGGCTTCCCCAGGCTCCCCCACCACAAGCAGGGCCCCACTTATTCCTTCAGGAGGGGCCTCATGTACCGGGGCCATCCCCTCCCCTCCATCCTGAGGAATAGGGAGCACCTGCCCGGACTTTGTAGCCTTGGTGGTGGCGGTAGGGGGTACCTGAGGACCAGAAACAGGAGGCAGCTCCCCTCCAACAGATGGGCCCTGCACCTCAGGGCCCTGTGTTATTTCTGTGGAGGGGTGCCTTCTCCTCTTTTTCGCACTTGGGCGCGGAGACTCAGAGACCTCCATGTCATCAGAGGCCTCCGCCTCCGCACCCTTTTTTCCCTTTTTAGTCACCCTGGGCCCGAGCCCAGCCCTGGGACAGGTGGATTCCATGGGAATGGGCTTTGGGCTGAGCTCAGGCTCGGGTTGAGTCAAAGTGTCCAGGGGACGCGCCTCATGATGTTTCTTTTTTCCCCGCGTCTTCCTTCCGCTCGGACGGACGCTCCCCTCCCCGCCGGAGGCTGTGAAAACCACAGCTTCCGGAACCGACTGAGCGGTGTCTATTGGATGTGCGGGGGGAGTGGGAGGAGGTGCTGTGGAACCACTCTGGGCCGCCGAGGTGGAGCTGGCGGCCGGGAGGTTGGGGCAGTTCTTACGAACATGCCCCACCCCCTTGCAGACGTGGCACCGCGCCCCGTCCGAGGTCCAAAAGACGCGGTAGGCCGTCCCCTGGAACTCCACATAAAATTGGCCCTCCGTGTCCTCCTCCCACGCCAGCTGCATAAATAACTGGCGGCGGAAGGAGTAGACATGTTGGAGGCTGTGCTCCCGAAGACCAAGCCGGACTGGGGTCATCCCCGACCTCACCTCCCCCAGATGGTGCAGGTGGGGGAGGAGGAGCTCACTGGGAATGAAGGGTGGGACGTTGGACAACATTATCCGATGCGCAGTGGCCCCCAGAGGGTCCACTGGCAGGAAGGTCCCCCCCACAGTGAGCCCTTTACTCAGGGCCAGGGACACCGCCCGCTCGGTCTTCAAAAAGAACACAGCCTTCCCATACATCTTTGAGGCCGCAACAATGGCCGAGGGGCCGACAACCACGGCCATTGCCTTAACGCAGGCCTCAATAGACATGTTGGGTGGGGATAGCTCTTCACCCCATGGCTGCATGTCAACAGTTTAAAGGGTGACGGGGCCACGTGGGCAGCCACAGAAGCTGCAGCTGCGTAGGTAGTGGAGGGCCCCGCCACCGGTGATGAAGGGCTTGCCATGGGTCTAAGAGCTAAACCCACCCCAAATTGTGGACTTGCACACCAAATACCAGCGATTAACTGAAAATATTGAATATATATTAAAGACAAACAAACAACAGATTAGTGGAGAGGCTGAGGTAATAGAGGAGAGGCAAAGGCAGGCTGGAAGGGATGACTTGCTTTCTGGAGGTGGTGCTCACAGTACACTTAAAACAGTCTTTGAAGTTGGTCTTCCGGTCTTCTGGTTGGGGGAGTCGTCTTCACCTGGGTCAGCTGAAGCTGCCCAGGCACTATCTATCCCCTTCCGTCTGTTTAGCTGGGCAGCTTCAGCTGACCCAGGCTTGGCAATTGGGGTGGGGAGGGAGCTTTCCTGTGTGCTTGTGCAGCAGCACAGACTCCTGTTGAATTGGCAGCCCCACCCCTTGTTGTTCCAGCCACTTGTTCCTCCCCCAACAGTCCAAAGTAAATTACTGGTGTTCAGCACCCACCTCGAGACAAAGCCTTGTTTCCAACAAAAAAAGAATGTCGCTTTCTTCTCTTTTAAAGGTGATTGTTGTTGGAATTTTCCTCTGCTTGTTTGTGGAAGCTCTCCCTTGCTCAGTGTAGCTCCTCTCTCCACCTCTGCAACCTCCAACTGCCACCAGCACTCTCAGCTGCACCTCGTTGAGGCTCTCAACACTCAGGCTCCCAAATCAGAGAGCAGCCAATCCCAGTGCTGTACCTGTACTGGGAGTGTTTGATGGGGACAGTGTAGAGGGAGCTTTACTCTATATCTAACCCTGTGCTGTACCTGGGCATGAGTTGTTTGTTGAGACATCAGTATTTTCTGCCCCTAAAAATAACAGTTAACTCACTGAACATAAAAATTAAAGCCATTGAATGTCTTTGTGGGGCTGGAATATTCAAAATAAAATATCAAAAACAAGATGTGGGTCTATTTTTGAGAGCTTCAATATGCTTGTGAGTTGTTTGTGCAGCTTACAGAATGTGTTTTAGCACAGACAGAGGCGGTAATCACACAAAATTTGAGGAGCAGCTCCACGCTGTGCTGTCAGATGGCAGCTGTTGAAATGTAATTCGAGGTGTGAAGACCACAGTTGAGTAGCCTGTGCAGTTGTGTCTTTGAGCTGAGTGGGAGCAGAGGTGTTGAAATGAATGTGAGAGCAGCTGCTGAAACCAGGTTCGAGCTGATCTTCTGCTACAGACAGACTACATCAGGCACTCAGCTCTGAAAGGCTGCCATTCAAATAGAGTTTCCACGCCTGCTGTAGTGAACCTCATCCTCTGTGAACAGTGCAGGGAAGAATCAACTCAGCATCATTGCTTCTGAGACCAGTCCAACAACTGCTGCGCGTAAAAGCAGGTTCTGAGTTCATTGTGATTCCTTTATAGTTCAATATCCTCTGGCACCGCCTGTATACATAGATTGCACTGTACAAGAAGCCATTCGGCCCATCATAACTATGCCACTCCACGCTCTTTCCACATAGCCCGGCACATTTTTCCTTTACAAGCATTCATCTAGTTCCCCTTTCAAAGTTATTATTGAACCTGCCTTCAATCAGTGCATTTCAGATCATAATAACTCGCTTTGTAAAAAAAATTCTCATTTTCCTCTCCGGTTCTTTTTGCCAATCACCTTCAATTTGTGTCCTCTTGTTACAGACTCTCCTGCCACTGGAAACTGTTTCTCCTTATTTACTCTTCTAAACCGGTCAAGATTTTGAGCACCTCTATTGTAATAAATGTTCCCCTAACCTCCACTCTATCACAGGTCACAGGTCAGTCACTCAGTTACACATGATGCACAGTGGAATGTGTGTGGCCTGTGAATCATTTCCCAGCACCAGTCAGCCCCTTGGCTGTGGGAAGCAGAGGCTTGCCTGAGGTAGATTAATGGGTTCAAAGGCCTCTTTCAGTCACACACAACTCAAGTTCAAACTTGGGATACAGTGTGTAGTGGTTCCAGTGATTGTGTGTTCAAATGCCACCATGGCAGTTTCAGAATTTGAATTCAGTTTTCCAAAAGACTAGAAATATCAAGATGGGATCTGTAAACATGACCTGGAAGCTGTTTGACTGTCTTTAAAATCCAACTGATTTGTGAATATCCTTTAAAGTAGGAAATCTGCCGTCCTTACCCAATCTGGCCTACGTGCGTTGCCTATTGTGTCAGCCTTGGCTCAGTTGGTAACACTCCCACCTGAGAGTTCAAGTCCCACTCCAGGGCTTGAGTACAAAAATCAAGCTGACACTGCAGTGCAGTACTGAGGGAGTGTCAGCACTGGTGCAGGTGCTGTCCTTCGTCAATTCGCCCCTCACACCTTCACAATTTCCTTTGTTCAAATTTAACACCCTGGCTTCAGATTGAACTACCTCACTTTCAAACATAATGTAAAATTCTATCATATTATGGTCCCTCATCCCTAAAGGGATTACAAAATTATTAATTAGCCCTTTCTCATTATATAATACTAGATCTAAAATAGCCTGTTCTCTAGTCGGTTCCTCAACATACTGTTCTAGAAAACCATTCCTAACACACTCCAGAAACTTGTCCTCCACAGCATTAATGCTCATTAGGTTTACCCAGGTTATTTGCAGATTGAAGTCACCCATGATTACTGTATTACCCATGCTACATACTTCACTAATCTCCTGATTAATACAATGCCCCACACTAACACTACTGTTTGCTGGCCTATAAACAACTCCTACCAATGTTTGCTGCCCCTTAGCTGTTTCTTAGCTCCACCCAAACAGATTCCACATTTTGTTCTTCTGATCTGAGATCCTCCCTTACTAATGTACTGATCCCATCCCTTATTATCAGTGCAACACCACCTCCTTTTCCTTTTTGCTGGTCCTTCCTAAATGTTGAATATCCTTGAATATTCAGCTCCCAGTCTTGGTCACCCTGTAGCCATGTTTCCCTTCATGACAATTAGATCATACCCAATTACCTCTAATTGTGCCTTTAAATCATCTTACCTTGTTGTGAATGCTGCGTGCTTTCAGGTAGAGTGCCCTTAACATTGTCGTCTTGACATTATTCTGCATTCTAAGCCTAGTTGATGCTCGCCTTTGTTTCACCTGCCTTCTAATGTCATTTGCTACTTTTCTACCTCCTGTTACCAGCTTTACTTCTTCCCAATTTGAGCTACCCCTCAGGTTCCCATCCCCCTGACAAGCTAGTTTAAACCCCCCTCAACAGCACTCGCAAATCTTCCTGTCTCAGTTCCAGACTTGTTAAGGTGTAACCCGTCCATCTTGTACAGGTCCCACCTGCCCCAGAACCAGTCCCAATGCCTCAGAAATCTGATGCCCTCCCTCCTACACCAATTCTCCAGCCATGTGTTCAATCAATCAATCCTCCTATTCCTATGCTCACTAGCATGTGGCACTGGGAATAATCCTGGGATTACGGCTCTTGAGGTCCTACTTTTTAATTTCCTTCCTAACTCCCTAAAATCTGCTTTCAGAACCTCATCCCTCTTCCTACCTATGTCATAGGGACAATGTGGACAATGACCTCTGGCTGTTCGCTCTCGCCCAGAAGGATGTCCTGCAGCCGTTCCATGACATCCTTGACCCTGGCACCAGGGAGGCAACACACTGCCCTGGAGTCACGTTTACTGCCACAGAAATACCTGTCTGATCCCCTGACTATCAAATCCCCTATCACTATTGCTCTTCCACTCTTCTTCCTCTCTTCCACTCTTCTTCCTCCCTTCCTATGCAACTGAGCCACCGATGGTGCCATGGACTTTGGTCTGGCTGCACTCCCCCGAGGAACCATCACTCTCACCAGTATCCAAAATGGAAAACCGATTAGCAAGCAGGATAGACTCAGGGGTCTCCTGCACTGCCTGCCTGGATCTCTTAAACTGCCTGGCGGTCACCTATTCCCTCTCTGCCTGCATGCTCCTAACCTGCAGTGTGACCACCTCCCTAAACGTGCTACCCACGTAGTCCTCTGCATCGCGGATGCACAACAGTGACTCCAGCCGCCGCTCGTGTTCCAAAACCCGGAACTCAAGCTTCTGTAGCCGGTGACACTTGCTGCAGATGTGTTCGTCTGGGACACATGGTGTGTCCATGACTTCCCACATACCACAGGACAAACGTGCCACTTGGCCTAGCTGACCTGCCATAACGTAACTTTAAAAACATTTTATAACAATGAGAAGTAAAGTAACTTACCAGTTACTCACCAATCAACTTCTTCCCTGCACCGAAGAGAGAGACAGCTACTGGAGGCTGAAAAAAGGTAGAAGAAAGAAAAGAAAGAAAGAAAGAAACCCCCCACCAAACTCTCACTTTACACTCTGTGCACTCAAATTTAATTTCTTCTCAATTTATGTTCCCCTCCTCACTTAACTCCCTCAATTACCAAACTCCATTCTTAATACACTGTGCCCTCCAGCAGCAGACAAGCAGCACTGAGAGTCCCCTCAATTTATTCTCTGACACCAATGCTGTGTCAGCCCTTCTACAGCTCAGAAACCAGTTTAAGCTAGCTACCTAATTAACCAGCTACAATTACTCTGAGTGTTATTCTACCCCTGTTTAAAACTGCAAGAAACTAACTTACCTTTTATAAAGCCAAAAAGTGCTGGAAATACTCAGCAGGTCTGGCAGGCATCTGTGGAGAGAGAAACAGAGTTAGCGTTTCAGTGACCTTTCATCAGAACTGGTAAAGATTAGAAAATGTAACAGATTTTAAGCAAATAAAGTAGGGGTGGGGCAAAAGATAGCAAATGTGAAGGTGTTGAATGGACAGAGGGTCACAGAGAATAACTGGCAAGGAGGTCATGGGGCAAAGGCAAAGTAAAAGAGTGTGTTAATGGTGGGGTGAAATACAAAGCTTTCGTACAGAGAGGGTGTGAAATGACTAGAATGAAAACCCAAGCTAAAAGCAAGACATGAAAAAAGTGAGCAGGTACATGGTAAAAAAATATAATGTTGAAACAAACTAAAATAAAATGAAATAAAAATAAAAAATACAAAGTGAAACTGGTAAGGACCAAAACAACATCCGCTTGGGCACAATCTGTAATAAAAGTGATCACAAAATGACGAATCCAATAAAACATCCATTATTCCATAAAATACTTAACTATTCACCCTTAGTGTCTGTCTTCTGGGTGCCTTTTGCCCCAGTGGCTACAACATGGCTTTGCAATATGACCTCGATTAGCTCTAGGCCGAGGTGGTCTGCCTCAGCATGGACAGCCACTGTCTGGCTGACCGGCAACAGCAAAAACACTGGTGGCGTGGCAATGGTGGGAGCATGAATGTCATCATCCTGAGAGAGGACAGCAGGTTCATGCTCCATAGGGGTGGCAACTCAGTGACCCGAGTAATCTGCTGGAGGACAGATTGCAGGACTGCTGTGAGTCCCTGCAGACCCCTTTGCAGACTGGTATCTGTGCTTATTATGGCAGCAGTCTGAGTCTGCATGGCAGCAAATGTGGATCACATGACCTCAGTCTGAGCTTCTATTCAAGCACTCAGACGTTGGGTGTCTTCTGTCTGTGACTTCCAGTTCCTACTGCAGCCAGAATGCATCTCTCCTTTAAGACGTCCAGTCTGGCTTTAAAAGCTCTGGATAGCTTGAAGTGCTACAAGCATCGCACAAATTGGGGCCCTCAGTCATTAAATATTCCTGTTTCTGTATTCCCCTGTCATTAAATATTCCTGTTCCTCTATTCCCTAGTCATTAAATAATCCTGTGTATATATTCACTAATCATTAAATATTCCTGTTCCTGTATTCCACAGTCATTAAATGTTCCTGTTTCTGTATTCCCCAATCACTAAATATTCCTGATACTATATTCCCCCGTGATTAAATATTCCTGGTCCTTTATTATATGTTTACACATTCTGATCGTGCAAACGGCACTTTAAATGGGTCATGAAATCAACTGTATAAGTAACGCTGTATTTCAACGTGTGAATTCCTGAATGTTTATCAACTGAAGTCAAACGAATGAAGGTTGCGGCGCACTTGAATTTTTAATCGGGTTTATTGGAGTTAAGAGACCTGAGGATTGAATGGGACAGCACAGTCTCGTCAGACATGTTTTTTTTAATCTTACATTTCAGTGAGGGGTGTGGGGTATATCAGAGTGTTACAGTGAGGGGTGTGGGGTCTATCAGAGTGTTACAGAGAGGGGTGTGGGGTGTATATCAGAATGTTACAGTGAGGGGTGTGGGGTAGATCAGAGTGTTACAGTGAGGGGTGTGGGGTATATCAGAGTGTTACAGTGAGGGGTGTGGGGTAGATCAGAGTGTTACAGTGAGGGGTGTGGGGTATATCAGAGTGTTACAGTGAGGGGAGTGGGGTGTATATCAGAATGTTACAGTGAGGGGTGTGGGGTAGATCAGAGTGTTACAGTGAGGGGTGTGGGGTATATCAGAGTGTTACAGTGAGGGGTGTGGGGTATATCAGAGTGTTACAGTGAGGGGTGTGGGGTGTATATCAGAGTGTTACAGTGAGGGGTGTGGGGTATATCAGAGTGTTACAATGAGGGGTGTGGGGTCTATCAGAGTGTTACAGTGAGGGGTGTGGGGTCTATCAGAGTGTTACAATGAGGGGTGTGGGGTGCATATCAGAGTGTTACAGTGAGGGGTGTGGGGTGTATATCAGAGTGTAAGAGAGATGGGGTGTGGGGTCTATCAGAGTGTTACAGTGAGGGGTGTGGGGTCTATCAGAGTGTTACAGTGAGGGGTGTGGGGTGTATATCAGAGTGTAAGAGAGATGGGGTGTGGGGTATATCAGAGTGTTACAGTGAGGGGTGTGGGGTCTATCAGAGTGTTACAGTGAGGGGTGTGGGGTGTATATCAGAGTGTTACAGTGAGGGGTGTGGGGTGTATATCAGAGTGTAAGAGAGATGGGGTGAGGGGTCTATCAGAGTGTTACAGTGAGGGGTGTGGGGTCTATCAGAGTGTTACAGTGAGGGGTGTGGGGTGTATATCAGA
This sequence comes from Heterodontus francisci, assembly GCF_036365525.1. Lineage (NCBI taxonomy): Eukaryota > Metazoa > Chordata > Chondrichthyes > Heterodontiformes > Heterodontidae > Heterodontus > Heterodontus francisci. Next base: position 929,229 of record NC_090389.1, on the reverse strand, counting down.
GTGTAAGAGAGATGGGGTGTGGGGTATATCAGAGTGTTACAGTGAGGGGTGTGGGGTCTATCAGAGTGTTACAGTGAGGGGTGTGGGGTGTATATCAGAGTGTAAGAGAGATGGGGTGTGGGGTATATCAGAGTGTTACAGTGAGGGGTGTGGGGTCTATCAGAGTGTTACAGTGAGGGGTGTGGGGTCTATCAGAGTGTTACAGTGAGGGGTGTGGGGTGTATATCAGAGTGTTACAGAGATGGGGTGTGGGGTGTATATCAGAGCGTAAGAGAGATGGGGTGTGGGGTATATCAGAGTGTTACAGTGAGGGTGTGGGGTCTATCAGAGTGTTACAATGAGGGGTGTAGGGTATATCAGAGTGTTACAGTGAGGGGTGTGGGATATATCAGAGTGTTACAGTGAGGGGTGTGGGGTGTATATCAGAGTGTTACAGAGATGGGGTGTGGGGTGTATATCAGAGTGTTACAATGAGGGGTGTGGGGTGTATATCAGAGTGTTATAGAGATGGGGTGTGGGGTATATCAGAGTGTAACAATGAGGGGTGTGGGGTGTATATCAGAGTGTAAGAGAGATGGGGTGTGGGGTATATCAGAGTGTTACAGTGAGGGGTGTGGGGTCTATCAGAGTGTTACAGTGAGGGGTGTGGGGTGTATATCAGAGCGTAAGAGAGATGGGGTGTGGGGTATATCAGAGTGTTACAATGAGGGGTGTGGGGTCTATCAGAGTGTTACAGTGAGGGGTGTGGGGTCTATCAGAGTGTTACAGTGAGGGGTGTGGGGTGTATATCAGAGTGTTACAGAGATGGGGTGTGGGGTATATCAGAGTGTTACAATGAGGGGTGTGGGGTGTATATCAGAGTGCAAGAGAGATGGTGTGTGGGGTATATCAGAGTGTTACAATGAGGGGTGTGGGGTCTATCAGAGTGTTACAGTGAGGGGTGTGGGGTCTATCAGAGTGTTACAATGAGGGGTGTGGGGTGTATATCAGAGCGTAAGAGAGATGGGGTGTGGGGTATATCAGAGTGTTACAGTGAGGGTGTGGGGTCTATCAGAGTGTTACAGTGAGGGGTGTGGGGTGTATATCAGAGTGTAAGAGAGATGGGGTGTGGGGTATATCAGAGTGTTACAGTGAGGGGTGTGGGGTATATCAGAGTGTTACAGTGAGGGGTGTGGGGTATATCAGAGTGTTACAATGAGGGGTGTGGGATATATCAGAGTGTTACAATGAGGGGTGTGGGGTCGATCAGAGTGTTACAGTGAGGGGTGTGGGGTGTATATCAGAGTGTTACAGTGAGGGGTGTGGGGTGTATATCAGAGTGTTACAGAGATGGGGTGTGGGGTATATCAGAGTGTTACAATGAGGGGTGTGGGGTCTATCAGAGTGTTACAGTGAGGGGTGTGGGGTGTATATCAGAGTGTAAGAGAGATGGGGTGTGGGGTATATCAGAGTGTTACAATGAGGGGTGTGGTGTCTATCAGAGTGTTACAGTGAGGGGTGTGGGGTATATCAGAGTGTTACAGTGAGGGGTGTGGGGTATATCAGAGTGTTACAGTGAGGGGTGTGGGGTCTATCAGAGTGTTACAGTGAGGGGTGTGGGGTGTATATCAGAGTGTAAGAGAGATGGGGTGTGGGGTATATCAGAGTGTTACAGTGAGGGGTGTGGGGTGTATATCAGAGTGTAAGAGAGATGGGGTGTGGGGTATATCAGAGTGTTACAATGAGGGGTGTGGGGTCTATCAGAGTGTTACAGTGAGGGGTGTGGGGTGTATATCAGAGTGTAAGAGAGATGGGGTGTGGGGTATATCAGAGTGTTACAATGAGGGGTGTGGGGTCTATCAGAGTGTTACAGTGAGGGGTGTGGGGTGTATATCAGAGTGTTACAGTGAGGGGTGTGGGGTGTATATCAGAGTGTAAGAGAGATGGGGTGAGGGGTCTATCAGAGTGTTACAGTGAGGGGTGTGGGGTCTATCAGAGTGTTACAGTGAGGGGTGTGGGGTGTATATCAGAGTGTAAGAGAGATGGGGTGTGGGGTATATCAGAGTGTTACAGTGAGGGGTGTGGGGTCTATCAGAGTGTTACAGTGAGGGGTGTGGGGTGTATATCAGAGTGTAAGAGAGATGGGGTGTGGGGTATATCAGAGTGTTACAGTGAGGGGTGTGGGGTCTATCAGAGTGTTACAGTGAGGGGTGTGGGGTCTATCAGAGTGTTACAGTGAGGGGTGTGGGGTGTATATCAGAGTGTTACAGAGATGGGGTGTGGGGTGTATATCAGAGCGTAAGAGAGATGGGGTGTGGGGTATATCAGAGTGTTACAGTGAGGGTGTGGGGTCTATCAGAGTGTTACAATGAGGGGTGTGGGGTATATCAGAGTGTTACAGTGAGGGGTGTGGGATATATCAGAGTGTTACAGTGAGGGGTGTGGGGTGTATATCAGAGTGTTACAGAGATGGGGTGTGGGGTGTATATCAGAGTGTTACAGTGAGGGGTGTGGGGTCTATCAGAGTGTTACACTGAGGGGTGTGGGGTCTATCAGAGTGTTACAGTGAGGGGTGTGGGGTGTATATCAGAGTGTTACAGAGATGGGGTGTGGGGTGTATATCAGAGCGTAAGAGAGATGGGGTGTGGGGTATATCAGAGTGTTACAGTGAGGGGTGTGGGGTCTATCAGAGTGTTACAGTGAGGGGTGTGGGGTCTATCAGAGTGTTAATATGAGGGGTGTGGGGTCTATCAGAGTGTTACAGTGAGGGGTGTGGGGTCTATCAGAGTGTTACAGTGAGGGGTGTGGGGTGTATATCAGAGTGTTACAGAGATGGGGTGTGGGGTGTATATCAGAGTGTTACAATGAGGGGTGTGGGGTGTATATCAGAGCGTAAGAGAGATGGGGTGTGGGGTATATCAGAGTGTTACAGTGAGGGGTGTGGGGTGTATATCAGAGTGTAAGAGAGATGGGGTGTGGGGTATATCAGAGTGTTACAGTGAGGGGTGTGGGGTCGATCAGAGTGTTACAATGAGGGGTGTGGGGTCGATCAGAGTGTTACAATGAGGGGTGTGGGGTCTATCAGAGTGTTACAGTGAGGGGTGTGGGGTCTATCAGAGTGTTACAGTGAGGGGTGTGGGGTGTATATCAGAGTGTAAGAGAGATGGGGTGTGGGGTATATCAGAGTGTTACAGTGAGGGGTGTGGGGTCTATCAGAGTGTTACAGTGAGGGGTGTGGGGTGTATATCAGAGTGTAAGAGAGATGGGGTGTGGGGTATATCAGAGTGTTACAGTGAGGGGTGTGGGGTCTATCAGAGTGTTACAGTGAGGGGTGTGGGGTCTATCAGAGTGTTACAGTGAGGGGTGTGGGGTGTATATCAGAGTGTTACAGAGATGGGGTGTGGGGTGTATATCAGAGCGTAAGAGAGATGGGGTGTGGGGTATATCAGAGTGTTACAGTGAGGGGTGTGGGGTGTATATCAGAGTGTAAGAGAGATGGGGTGTGGGGTATATCAGAGTGTTACAGTGAGGGGTGTGGGGTCTATCAGAGTGTTACAGTGAGGGGTGTGGGGTCTATCAGAGTGTTAATATGAGGGGTGTGGGGTCTATCAGAGTGTTACAGTGAGGGGTGTGGGGTCTATCAGAGTGTTACAGTGAGGGGTGTGGGGTGTATATCAGAGTGTTACAGAGATGGGGTGTGGGGTGTATATCAGAGTGTTACAATGAGGGGTGTGGGGTGTATATCAGAGCGTAAGAGAGATGGGGTGTGGGGTATATCAGAGTGTTACAGTGAGGGGTGTGGGGTGTATATCAGAGTGTAAGAGAGATGGGGTGTGGGGTATATCAGAGTGTTACAGTGAGGGGTGTGGGGTCGATCAGAGTGTTACAATGAGGGGTGTGGGGTCGATCAGAGTGTTACAATGAGGGGTGTGGGGTCTATCAGAGTGTTACAGTGAGGGGTGTGGGGTCTATCAGAGTGTTACAGTGAGGGGTGTGGGGTGTATATCAGAGTGTAAGAGAGATGGGGTGTGGGGTATATCAGAGTGTTACAGTGAGGGGTGTGGGGTCTATCAGAGTGTTACAGTGAGGGGTGTGGGGTGTATATCAGAGTGTAAGAGAGATGGGGTGTGGGGTATATCAGAGTGTTACAGTGAGGGGTGTGGGGTCTATCAGAGTGTTACAGTGAGGGGTGTGGGGTCTATCAGAGTGTTACAGTGAGGGGTGTGGGGTGTATATCAGAGTGTTACAGAGATGGGGTGTGGGGTGTATATCAGAGCGTAAGAGAGATGGGGTGTGGGGTATATCAGAGTGTTACAGTGAGGGGTGTGGGGTCTATCAGAGTGTTACAGTGAGGGGTGTGGGGTGTATATCAGAGTGTAAGAGAGATGGGGTGTGGGGTATATCAGAGTGTTACAGTGAGGGGTGTGGGGTCTATCAGAGTGTTACACTGAGGGGTGTGGGGTCTATCAGAGTGTTACAGTGAGGGGTGTGGGGTGTATATCAGATTGTTACAGAGATGGGGTGTGGGGTGTATATCAGAGCGTAAGAGAGATGGGGTGTGGGGTATATCAGAGTGTTACAGTGAGGGTGTGGGGTCTATCAGAGTGTTACAATGAGGGGTGTGGGGTATATCAGAGTGTTACAGTGAGGGGTGTGGGATATATCAGAGTGTTACAGTGAGGGGTGTGGGGTGTATATCAGAGTGTTACAGAGATGGGGTGTGGGGTGTATATCAGAGTGTTACAGTGAGGGGTGTGGGGTCTATCAGAGTGTTACACTGAGGGGTGTGGGGTCTATCAGAGTGTTACAGTGAGGGGTGTGGGGTGTATATCAGAGTGTAAGAGAGATGGGGTGTGGGGTATATCAGAGTGTTACAGTGAGGGGTGTGGGGTCTATCAGAGTGTTACAGTGAGGGGTGTGGGGTGTATATCAGAGTGTAAGAGAGATGGGGTGTGGGGTATATCAGAGTGTTACAGTGAGGGGTGTGGGGTCTATCAGAGTGTTACAGTGAGGGGTGTGGGGTCTATCAGAGTGTTAATATGAGGGGTGTGGGGTCTATCAGAGTGTTACAGTGAGGGGTGTGGGGTCTATCAGAGTGTTACAGTGAGGGGTGTGGGGTGTATATCAGAGTGTTACAGAGATGGGGTGTGGGGTGTATATCAGAGTGTTACAATGAGGGGTGTGGGGTGTATATCAGAGCGTAAGAGAGATGGGGTGTGGGGTATATCAGAGTGTTACAGTGAGGGGTGTGGGGTGTATATCAGAGTGTAAGAGAGATGGGGTGTGGGGTATATCAGAGTGTTACAGTGAGGGGTGTGGGGTCGATCAGAGTGTTACAATGAGGGGTGTGGGGTCGATCAGAGTGTTACAATGAGGGGTGTGGGGTCTATCAGAGTGTTACAGTGAGGGGTGTGGGGTCTATCAGAGTGTTACAGTGAGGGGTGTGGGGTGTATATCAGAGTGTAAGAGAGATGGGGTGTGGGGTATATCAGAGTGTTACAGTGAGGGGTGTGGGGTCTATCAGAGTGTTACAGTGAGGGGTGTGGGGTGTATATCAGAGTGTAAGAGAGATGGGGTGTGGGGTATATCAGAGTGTTACAGTGAGGGGTGTGGGGTCTATCAGAGTGTTACAGTGAGGGGTGTGGGGTCTATCAGAGTGTTACAGTGAGGGGTGTGGGGTGTATATCAGAGTGTTACAGAGATGGGGTGTGGGGTGTATATCAGAGCGTAAGAGAGATGGGGTGTGGGGTATATCAGAGTGTTACAGTGAGGGGTGTGGGGTCTATCAGAGTGTTACAGTGAGGGGTGTGGGGTGTATATCAGAGTGTAAGAGAGATGGGGTGTGGGGTATATCAGAGTGTTACAGTGAGGGGTGTGGGGTCTATCAGAGTGTTACACTGAGGGGTGTGGGGTCTATCAGAGTGTTACAGTGAGGGGTGTGGGGTGTATATCAGAGTGTTACAGAGATGGGGTGTGGGGTGTATATCAGAGCGTAAGAGAGATGGGGTGTGGGGTATATCAGAGTGTTACAGTGAGGGTGTGGGGTCTATCAGAGTGTTACAATGAGGGGTGTGGGGTATATCAGAGTGTTACAGTGAGGGGTGTGGGATATATCAGAGTGTTACAGTGAGGGGTGTGGGGTGTATATCAGAGTGTTACAGAGATGGGGTGTGGGGTGTATATCAGAGTGTTACAGTGAGGGGTGTGGGGTCTATCAGAGTGTTACACTGAGGGGTGTGGGGTCTATCAGAGTGTTACAGTGAGGGGTGTGGGGTGTATATCAGAGTGTTACAGAGATGGGGTGTGGGGTGTATATCAGAGCGTAAGAGAGATGGGGTGTGGGGTATATCAGAGTGTTACAGTTAGGGGTGTGGGGTCTATCAGAGTGTTACAGTGAGGGGTGTGGGGTCTATCAGAGTGTTAATATGAGGGGTGTGGGGTCTATCAGAGTGTTACAGTGAGGGGTGTGGGGTCTATCAGAGTGTTACAGTGAGGGGTGTGGGGTGTATATCAGAGTGTTACAGAGATGGGGTGTGGGGTGTATATCAGAGTGTTACAATGAGGGGTGTGGGGTGTATATCAGAGCGTAAGAGAGATGGGGTGTGGGGTATATCAGAGTGTTACAGTGAGGGGTGTGGGGTGTATATCAGAGTGTAAGAGAGATGGGGTGTGGGGTATATCAGAGTGTTACAGTGAGGGGTGTGGGGTCGATCAGAGTGTTACAATGAGGGGTGTGGGGTCGATCAGAGTGTTACAATGAGGGGTGTGGGGTCTATCAGAGTGTTACAGTGAGGGGTGTGGGGTCTATCAGAGTGTTACAGTGAGGGGTGTGGGGTGTATATCAGAGTGTAAGAGAGATGGGGTGTGGGGTATATCAGAGTGTTACAGTGAGGGGTGTGGGGTCTATCAGAGTGTTACAGTGAGGGGTGTGGGGTGTATATCAGAGTGTAAGAGAGATGGGGTGTGGGGTATATCAGAGTGTTACAGTGAGGGGTGTGGGGTCTATCAGAGTGTTACAGTGAGGGGTGTGGGGTCTATCAGAGTGTTACAGTGAGGGGTGTGGGGTGTATATCAGAGTGTTACAGAGATGGGGTGTGGGGTGTATATCAGAGCGTAAGAGAGATGGGGTGTGGGGTATATCAGAGTGTTACAGTGAGGGGTGTGGGGTCTATCAGAGTGTTACAGTGAGGGGTGTGGGGTGTATATCAGAGTGTAAGAGAGATGGGGTGTGGGGTATATCAGAGTGTTACAGTGAGGGGTGTGGGGTCTATCAGAGTGTTACACTGAGGGGTGTGGGGTCTATCAGAGTGTTACAGTGAGGGGTGTGGGGTGTATATCAGAGTGTTACAGAGATGGGGTGTGGGGTGTATATCAGAGCGTAAGAGAGATGGGGTGTGGGGTATATCAGAGTGTTACAGTGAGGGTGTGGGGTCTATCAGAGTGTTACAATGAGGGGTGTGGGGTATATCAGAGTGTTACAGTGAGGGGTGTGGGATATATCAGAGTGTTACAGTGAGGGGTGTGGGGTGTATATCAGAGTGTTACAGAGATGGGGTGTGGGGTGTATATCAGAGTGTTACAGTGAGGGGTGTGGGGTCTATCAGAGTGTTACACTGAGGGGTGTGGGGTCTATCAGAGTGTTACAGTGAGGGGTGTGGGGTGTATATCAGAGTGTTACAGAGATGGGGTGTGGGGTGTATATCAGAGCGTAAGAGAGATGGGGTGTGGGGTATATCAGAGTGTTACAGTGAGGGTGTGGGGTCTATCAGAGTGTTACAATGAGGGGTGTGGGGTCTATCAGAGTGTTACAGTGAGGGGTGTGGGGTGTATATCAGAGTGTTATAGAGATGGGGTGTGGGGTATATCAGAGTGTAACAATGAGGGGTGTGGGGTGTATATCAGAGTGCAAGAGAGATGGGGTGTGGGGTATATCAGAGTGTTACAGTGAGGGGTGTGGGGTCTATCAGAGTGTTACAGTGAGGGGTGTGGGGTGTATATCAGAGTGTTACAGAGATGGGGTGTGGGGTATATCAGAGTGTTACAATGAGGGGTGTGGGGTGTATATCAGAGTGCAAGAGAGATGGGGTGTGGGGTATATCAGAGTGTTACAATGAGGGGTGTGGGGTCTATCAGAGTGTTACAGTGAGGGGTGTGGGGTCTATCAGAGTGTTACAATGAGGTGTGTGGGGTGTATATCAAAGCGTAAGAGAGATGGGGTGTGGGGTATATCAGAGTGTTACAGTGAGGGTGTGGGGTCTATCAGAGTGTTACAGTGAGGGGTGTGGGGTGTATATCAGAGTGTAAGAGAGATGGGGTGTGGGGTATATCAGAGTGTTACAGTGAGGGGTGTGGGGTATATCAGAGTGTTACAATGAGGGGTGTGGGGTGTATATCAGAGTGTAAGAGAGATGGGGTGTGGGGTATATCAGAGTGTTACAGTGAGGGGTGTGGGGTCTATCAGAGTGTTACAGTGAGGGGTGTGGGGTGTATATCAGAGTGTAAGAGATATGTGGTGTGGGGTATATCAGAGTGTTACAGTGAGGGGTGTGGGGTCTATCAGAGTGTTACAGTGAGGGGTGTGGGGTCTATCAGAGTGTTACAGTGAGGGGTGTGGGGTGTATATCAGAGTGTTACAGAGATGGGGTGTGGGGTGTATATCAGAGCGTAAGAGAGATGGGGTGTGGGGTATATCAGAGTGTTACAGTGAGGGTGTGGGGTCTATCAGAGTGTTACAATGAGGGGTGTGGGGTATATCAGAGTGTTACAGTGAGGGGTGTGGGATATATCACAGTGTTACAGTGAGGGTGTGGGGTGTATATCAGAGTGTTACAGAGATGGGGTGTGGGGTGTATATCAGAGTGTTACAATGAGGGGTGTGGGGTGTATATCAGAGTGTTATAGAGATGGGGTGTGGGGTATATCAGAGTGTAACAATGAGGGGTGTGGGGTGTATATCAGAGTGTAAGAGAGATGGGGTGTGGGGTATATCAGAGTGTTACAGTGAGGGGTGTGGGGTGTATATCAGAGCGTAAGAGAGATGGGGTGTGGGGTATATCAGAGTGTTACAATGAGGGGTGTGGGGTCTATCAGAGTGTTACAGTGAGGGGTGTGGGGTCTATCAGAGTGTTACAGTGAGGGGTGTGGGGTGTATATCAGAGTGTTACAGAGATGGGGTGTGGGGTATATCAGAGTGTTACAATGAGGGGTGTGGGGTGTATATCAGAGTGCAAGAAAGATGGGGTGTGGGGTATATCAGAGTGTTACAATGAGGGGTGTGGGGTATATCAGAGTGTTACAGTGAGGGGTGTGGGGTCTATCAGAGTGTTACAGTGAGGGGTGTGGGGTGTATATCAGAGTGTAAGAGAGATGGGGTGTGGGGTATATCAGAGTGTTACAATGAGGGGTGTGGGGTCTATCAGAGTGTTACAGTGAGGGGTGTGGGGTCTATCAGAGTGTTACAATGAGGGGTGTGGGGTCTATCAGAGTGTTACAGTGAGTGGTGTGGGGTGTATATCAGAGTGTTATAGAGATGGGGTGTGGGGTATATCAGAGTGTTACAGTGAGGGGTGTGGGGTGTATATCAGAGTGTTATAGAGATGGGGTGTGGGGTATATCAGAATGTTACAGTGAGGGGTGTGGGGTGTATCAGAGTGTTACAGTGAGGGGTGTGGGGTGTATATCAGAGTGTTATAGAGATGGGGTGTGGGGTCTATCAGAGTGTAACAATAAGGGGTGTGGGGTATATCAGAGTGTTACAATGAGGGGTGTGGGGTCTATCAGAGTGTTACAGTGAGGGGTGTGGGGTGTATATCAGAGTGTTACAGAGATGGGGTGTGGGGTGTATATCAGAGTGTTACAATGAGGGGTGTGGGGTGTATATCAGAGCGTAAGAGAGATGGGGTGTGGGGTATATCAGAGTGTTACAGTGAGGGGTGTGGGGTGTATATCAGAGTGTAAGAGAGATGGGGTGTGGGGTATATCAGAGTGTTACAATGAGGGGTGTGGGGTATATCAGAGTGTTACAGTGAGGGGTGTGGGGTCGATCAGAGTGTTACAATGAGGGGTGTGGGGTCGATCAGAGTGTTACAATGAGGGGTGTGGGGTCTATCAGAGTGTTACAGTGAGGGGTGTGGGGTCTATCAGAGTGTTACAGTGAGGGGTGTGGGGTGTATATCAGAGTGTAAGAGAGATGGGGTGTGGGGTATATCAGAGTGTTACAGTGAGGGGTGTGGGGTCTATCAGAGTGTTACAGTGAGGGGTGTGGGGTGTATATCAGAGTGTAAGAGAGATGGGGTGTGGGGTATATCAGAGTGTTACAGTGAGGGGTGTGGGGTCTATCAGAGTGTTACAGTGAGGGGTGTGGGGTCTATCAGAGTGTTACAGTGAGGGGTGTGGGGTGTATATCAGAGTGTTACAGAGATGGGGTGTGGGGTGTATATCAGAGCGTAAGAGAGATGGGGTGTGGGGTATATCAGAGTGTTACAGTGAGGGTGTGGGGTCTATCAGAGTGTTACAATGAGGGGTGTGGGGTATATCAGAGTGTTACAGTGAGGGGTGTGGGATATATCAGAGTGTTACAGTGAGGGGTGTGGGGTGTATATCAGAGTGTTACAGAGATGGGGTGTGGGGTGTATATCAGAGTGTTACAATGAGGGGTGTGGGGTGTATATCAGAGTGTTATAGAGATGGGGTGTGGGGTATATCAGAGTGTTACAGTGAGGGGTGTGGGGTGTATATCAGAGTGTAAGAGAGATGGGGTGTGGGGTATATCAGAGTGTTACAGTGAGGGGTGTGGGGTCTATCAGAGTGTTACAGTGAGGGGTGTGGGGTGTATATCAGAGCGTAAGAGAGATGGGGTGTGGGGTATATCAGAGTGTTACAATGAGGGGTGTGGGGTCTATCAGAGTGTTACAGTGAGGGGTGTGGGGTCTATCAGAGTGTTACAGTGAGGGGTGTGGGGTGTATATCAGAGTGTTACAGAGATGGGGTGTGGGGTATATCAGAGTGTTACAATGAGGGGTGTGGGGTGTATATCAGAGTGCAAGAGAGATGGGGTGTGGGGTATATCAGAGTGTTACAATGAGGGGTGTGGGGTCTATCAGAGTGTTACAGTGAGGGGTGTGGGGTCTATCAGAGTGTTACAATGAGGGGTGTGGGGTGTATATCAGAGCGTAAGAGAGATGGGGTGTGGGGTATATCAGAGTGTTACAGTGAGGGTGTGGGGTCTATCAGAGTGTTACAGTGAGGGGTGTGGGGTGTATATCAGAATGTAAGAGAGATGGGGTGTGGGGTATATCAGAGTGTTACAGTGAGGGGTGTGGGGTATATCAGAGTGTTACAATGAGGGGTGTGGGGTGTATATCAGAGTGTAAGAGAGATGGGGTGTGGGGTATATCAGAGTGTTACAGTGAGGGGTGTGGGGTCTATCAGAGTGTTACAGTGAGGGGTGTGGGGTGTATATCAGAGTGTAAGAGAGATGAGGTGTGGGGTATATCAGAGTGTTACAGTGAGGGGTGTAGGGTCTATCAGAGAGTTACAGTGAGGGGTGTGGGGTCTATCAGAGTGTTACAGTGAGGGGTGTGGGGTGTATATCAGAGTGTTACAGAGATGGGGTGTGGGGTGTATATCAGAGCGTAAGAGAGATGGGGTGTGGGGTATATCAGAGTGTTACAGTGAGGGTGTGGGGTCTTTCAGAGTGTTACAATGAGGGGTGTGGGGTATATCAGAGAGTTACAGTGAGGGGTGTGGGATATATCAGAGTGTTACAGTGAGGGGTGTGGGGTGTATATCAGAGTGTTACAGAGATGGGGTGTGGGGTGTATATCAGAGTGTTACAATGAGGGGTGTGGGGTGTATATCAGAGTGTTATAGAGATGGGGTGTGGGGTATATCAGAGTGTAACAATGAGGGGTGTGGGGTGTATATCAGAGTGTAAGAGAGATGGGGTGTGGGGTATATCAGAGTGTTACAGTGAGGGGTGTGGGGTCTATCAGAGTGTTACAGTGAGGGGTGTGGGGTGTATATCAGAGCGTAAGAGAGATGGGGTGTGGGGTATATCAGAGTGTTACAATGAGGGGTGTGGGGTCTATCAGAGTGTTACAGTGAGGGGTGTGGGGTCTATCAGAGTGTTACAGTGAGGGGTGTGGGGTGTATATCAGAGTGTTACAGAGATGGGGTGTGGGGTATATCAGTGTGTTACAATGAGGGGTGTGGGGTGTATATCAGAGTGCAAGAGAGATGGGGTGTGGGGTATATCAGAGTGTTACAATGAGGGGTGTGGGGTCTATCAGAGTGTTACAGTGAGGGGTGTGGGGTCTATCAGAGTGTTACAATGAGGGGTGTGGGGTGTATATCAGAGCGTAAGAGAGATGGGGTGTGGGGTATATCAGAGTGTTACAGTGAGGGGTGTGGGGTATATCAGAGTGTTACAATGAGGGGTGTGGGGTATATCAGAGTGTTACAATGAGGGGTGTGGGATATATCAGAGTGTTACAGTGAGGGGTGTGGGGTATATCAGAGTGTTACAATGAGGGGTGTGGGATATATCAGAGTGTTACAATGAGGGGTGTGGGGTCGATCAGAGTGTTACAATGAGGGGTGTGGGGTGTATATCAGGGTGTTACAGAGATGGGGTGTGGGGTGTATATCAGAGTGTTACAATGAGGGGTGTGGGGTATATCAGAGTGTTACAGTGAGGGGTGTGGGGTATATCAGAGTGTTACAGTGAGGGGTGTGGGGTATATCAGAGTGTTACAATGAGGGGTGTGGGATATATCAGAGTGTTACAATGAGGGGTGTGGGGTATATCAGAGTGTTACAGTGAGGGGTGTGGGGTATATCAGAGTGTTACAATGAGGGGTGTGGGATATATCAGAGTGTTACAATGAGGGGTGTGGGGTGTATATCAGGGTGTTACAGAGATGGGGTGTGGGGTGTATATCAGAGTGTTACAATGAGGGGTGTAGGGTCTATCAGAGTGTTACAGTGAGGGGTGTGGGGTGTATATCAGAGTGTTACAATGAGGGGTGTGGGGTATATCAGAGTGTTACAGTGAGGGGTGTGGGGTCTATCAGAGTGTTATAGAGATGGGGTGTGGGGTATATCAGAGTGTTACAATGAGGGGTGTGGTGTCTATCAGAGTGTTACAGTGAGGGGTGTGGGGTATATCAGAGTGTTACAGTGAGGGGTGTGGGGTCTATCAGAGTGTTACAGTGAGGGGTGTGGGGTGTATATCAGAGTGTAAGAGAGATGGGGTGTGGGGTATATCAGAGTGTTACAATGAGGGGTGTGGGGTCTATCAGAGTGTTACAGTGAGGGGTGTGGGGTGTATATCAGAGTGTTACAGTGAGGGGTGTGGGGTCTATCAGAGTGTTACAGTGAGGGGTGTGGGGTGTATATCAGAGTGTAAGAGAGATGGGGTGTGGGGTATATCAGAGTGTTACAATGAGGGGTGTGGGGTCTATCAGAGTGCTACAGTGAGGGGTGTGGGGTGTATCAGAGTGTAAGAGAGATGGGGTGTGGGGTATATCAGAGTGTTACAATGAGGGGTGTGGGGTCTATCAGAGCGTAAGAGAGATGGGGTGTGGGGTATATCAGAGTGTTACAGTGAGGGGTGTGGGGTGTATATCAGAGTGTAAGAGAGAATGGGTGTGGGGTATATCAGAGTGTTACAGTGAGGGGTGTGGGGTGTATATCAGAGTGTTACAATGAGGGGTGTGGGGTATATCAGAGTGTTACAGTGAGGGGTGTGGGGTCGATCAGAGTGTTACAATGAGGGGTGTGGGGTCGATCAGAGTGTTACAATGAGGGGTGTGGGGTCTATCAGAGTGTTACAGTGAGGGGTGTGGGGTCTATCAGAGTGTTACAGTGAGGGGTGTGGGGTGTATATCAGAGTGTTACAGTGAGGGGTGTGGGGTGTATATCAGAGTGTAAGAGAGATGGGGTGTGGGGTCTATCAGAGTGTTACAGTGAGGGGTGTGGGGTCTATCAGAGTGTTACAGTGAGGGGTGTGGGGTGTATATCAGAGTGTAAGAGAGATGGGGTGTGGGGTATATCAGAGTGTTACAGTGAGGGGTGTGGGGTCTATCAGAGTGTTACAGTGAGGGGTGTGGGGTCTATCAGAGTGTTACAGTGAGGGGTGTGGGGTGTATATCAGAGTGTTACAGAGATGGGGTGTGGGGTGTATATCAGAGCGTAAGAGAGATGGGGTGTGGGGTATATCAGAGTGTTACAGTGAGGGTGTGGGGTCTATCAGAGTGTTACAATGAGGGGTGTGGGGTATATCAGAGTGTTACAGTGAGGGGTGTGGGGTGTATATCAGAGTGTTACAGAGATGGGGTGTGGGGTGTATATCAGAGTGTTACAATGAGGGGTGTGGGGTGTATATCAGAGTGTTATAGAGATGGGGTGTGGGGTATATCAGAGTGTAACAATGAGGGGTGTGGGGTGTATATCAGAGTGTAAGAGAGATGGGGTGTGGGGTATATTAGAGTGTTACAGTGAGGGGTGTGGGGTCTATCAGAGTGTTACAGTGAGGGGTGTGGGGTGTATATCAGAGCGTAAGAGAGATGGGGTGTGGGGTATATCAGAGTGTTACAATGAGGGGTGTGGGGTCTATCAGAGTGTTACAGTGAGGGGTGTGGGGTGTATATCAGAGTGTTACAGAGATGGGGTGTGGGGTATATCAGAGTGTTACAATGAGGGGTGTGGGGTGTATATCAGAGTGCAAGAGAGATGGGGTGTGGGGTATATCAGAGTGTTACAATGAGGGGTGTGGGGTATATCAGAGTGTTACAGTGAGGGGTGTGGGATATATCAGAGTGTTACAGTGAGGGGTGTGGGGTGTATATCAGAGTGTTACAATGAGGGGTGTGGGGTGTATATCAGAGTGTTATAGAGATGGGGTGTGGGGTATATCAGAGTGTTACAGTGAGGGGTGTGGGGTCTATCAGAGTGTTACAGTGAGGGGTGTGGGGTGTATATCAGAGTGTTACAATGAGGGGTGTGGGGTCTATCAGAGTGTTACAGTGAGGGGTGTGGGGTCTATCAGAGTGTTACAGTGAGGGGTGTGGGGTGTATATCAGAGTGTTACAGAGATGGGGTGTGGGGTATATCAGAGTGTTACAATGAGGGGTGTGGGGTGTATATCAGAGTGCAAGAGAGATGGGGTGTGGGGTATATCAGAGTGTTACAATGAGGGGTGTGGGGTCTATCAGAGTGTTACAGTGAGGGGTGTGGGGTCTATCAGAGTGTTACAGTGAGGGGTGTGGGGTGTATATCAGAGTGTTACAGAGATGGGGTGTGGGGTATATCAGAGTGTTACAATGAGGGGTGTGGGGTGTATATCAGAGTGCAAGAGAGATGGGGTGTGGGGTATATCAGAGTGTTACAATGAGGGGTGTGGGGTCTATCAGAGTGTTACAGTGAGGGGTGTGGGGTCTATCAGAGTGTTACAATGAGGGGTGTGGGGTGTATATCAGAGCGTAAGAGAGATGGGGTGTGGGGTATATCAGAGTGTTACAGTGAGGGGTGTGGGGTATATCAGAGTGTTACAGTGAGGGTGTGGGGTCTATCAGAGTGTTACAGTGAGGGGTGTGGGGTGTATATCAGAGTGTAAGAGAGATGGGGTGTGGGGTATATCAGAGTGTTACAGTGAGGGGTGTGGGGTATATCAGAGTGTTACAGTGAGGGGTGTGGGGTCTATCAGAGTGTTACAGTGAGGGGTGTGGGGTCTATCAGAGTGTTACAGTGAGGGGTGTGGGGTGTATATCAGAGTGTAAGAGAGATGGGGTGTGGGGTATATCAGAGTGTTACAATGAGGGGTGTGGGGTCTATCAGAGCGTAAGAGAGATGGGGTGTGGGGTATATCAGAGTGTTACAGTGAGGGATGTGGGGTGTATATCAGAGTGTAAGAGAGATGGGGTGTGGGGTATATCAGAGTGTTACAGTGAGGGGTGTGGGGTGTATATCAGAGTGTTACAATGAGGGGTGTGGGGTATATCAGAGTGTTACAGTGAGGGGTGTGGGGTCGATCAGAGTGTTACAATGAGGGGTGTGGGGTCTATCAGAGTGTTACAGTGAGGGGTGTGGGGTCTATCAGAGTGTTACAGTGAGGGGTGTGGGGTGTATATCAGAGTGTTACAGTGAGGGGTGTGGGGTGTATATCAGAGTGTAAGAGAGATGGGGTGTGGGGTCTATCAGAGTGTTACAGTGAGGGGTGTGGGGTCTATCAGAGTGTTACAGTGAGGGGTGTGGGGTGTATATCAGAGTGTAAGAGAGATGGGGTGTGGGGTATATCAGAGTGTTACAGTGAGGGGTGTGGGGTCTATCAGAGTGTTACAGTGAGGGGTGTGGGGTCTATCAGAGTGTTACAGTGAGGGGTGTGGGGTGTATATCAGAGTGTTACAGAGATGGGGTGTGGGGTGTATATCAGAGCGTAAGAGAGATGGGGTGTGGGGTATATCAGAGTGTTACAGTGAGGGTGTGGGGTCTATCAGAGTGTTACAATGAGGGGTGTGGGGTATATCAGAGTGTTACAGTGAGGGGTGTGGGGTGTATATCAGAGTGTTACAGAGATGGGGTGTGGGGTGTATATCAGAGTGTTACAATGAGGGGTGTGGGGTGTATATCAGAGTGTTATAGAGATGGGGTGTGGGGTATATCAGAGTGTAACAATGAGGGGTGTGGGGTGTATATCAGAGTGTAAGAGAGATGGGGTGTGGGGTATATCAGAGTGTTACAGTGAGGGGTGTGGGGTCTATCAGAGTGTTACAGTGAGGGGTGTGGGGTGTATATCAGAGCGTAAGAGAGATGGGGTGTGGGGTATATCAGAGTGTTACAATGAGGGGTGTGGGGTCTATCAGAGTGTTACAGTGAGGGGTGTGGGGTGTATATCAGAGTGTTACAGAGATGGGGTGTGGGGTATATCAGAGTGTTACAATGAGGGGTGTGGGGTGTATATCAGAGTGCAAGAGAGATGGGGTGTGGGGTATATCAGAGTGTTACAATGAGGGGTGTGGGGTCTATCAGAGTGTTACAGTGAGGGGTGTGGGATATATCAGAGTGTTACAGTGAGGGGTGTGGGGTGTATATCAGAGTGTTACAATGAGGGGTGTGGGGTGTATATCAGAGTGTTATAGAGATGGGGTGTGGGGTATATCAGAGTGTTACAGTGAGGGGTGTGGGGTCTATCAGAGTGTTACAGTGAGGGGTGTGGGGTGTATATCAGAGTGTTACAATGAGGGGTGTGGGGTCTATCAGAGTGTTACAGTGAGGGGTGTGGGGTCTATCAGAGTGTTACAGTGAGGGGTGTGGGGTGTATATCAGAGTGTTACAGAGATGGGGTGTGGGGTATATCAGAGTGTTACAATGAGGGGTGTGGGGTGTATATCAGAGTGCAAGAGAGATGGGGTGTGGGGTATATCAGAGTGTTACAATGAGGGGTGTGGGGTCTATCAGAGTGTTACAGTGAGGGGTGTGGGGTCTATCAGAGTGTTACAGTGAGGGGTGTGGGGTGTATATCAGAGTGTTACAGAGATGGGGTGTGGGGTATATCAGAGTGTTACAATGAGGGGTGTGGGGTGTATATCAGAGTGCAAGAGAGATGGGGTGTGGGGTATATCAGAGTGTTACAATGAGGGGTGTGGGGTCTATCAGAGTGTTACAGTGAGGGGTGTGGGGTCTATCAGAGTGTTACAATGAGGGGTGTGGGGTGTATATCAGAGCGTAAGAGAGATGGGGTGTGGGGTATATCAGAGTGTTACAGTGAGGGGTGTGGGGTATATCAGAGTGTTACAGTGAGGGTGTGGGGTCTATCAGAGTGTTACAGTGAGGGGTGTGGGGTGTATATCAGAGTGTAAGAGAGATGGGGTGTGGGGTATATCAGAGTGTTACAGTGAGGGGTGTGGGGTATATCAGAGTGTTACAATGAGGGGTGTGGGGTCGATCAGAGTGTTACAATGAGGGGTGTGGGGTGTATATCAGGGTGTTACAGAGATGGGGTGTGGGGTGTATATCAGAGTGTTACAGAGATGGGGTGTGGGGTGTATATCAGAGTGTTACAATGAGGGGTGTGGGGTATATCAGAGTGTTACAGTGAGGGGTGTGGGGTCTATCAGAGTGTTATAGAGATGGGGTGTGGGGTATATCAGAGTGTTACAATGAGGGGTGTGGTGTCTATCAGAGTGTTACAGTGAGGGGTGTGGGGTATATCAGAGTGTTACAGTGAGGGGTGTGGGGTATATCAGAGTGTTACAGTGAGGGGTGTGGGGTCTATCAGAGTGTTACAGTGAGGGGTGTGGGGTGTATATCAGAGTGTAAGAGAGATGGGGTGTGGGGTATATCAGAGTGTTACAATGAGGGGTGTGGGGTCTATCAGAGTGTTACAGTGAGGGGTGTGGGGTGTATATCAGAGTGTAAGAGAGATGGGGTGTGGGGTATATCAGAGTGTTACAATGAGGGGTGTGGGGTCTATCAGAGTGCTACAGTGAGGGGTGTGGGGTGTATCAGAGTGTAAGAGAGATGGGGTGTGGGGTATATCAGAGTGTTACAATGAGGGGTGTGGGGTCTATCAGAGTGTTACAGTGAGGGGTGTGGGGTAGAGTGAGGGGTGTGGGGTATATCAGAGTGTTACAGTGAGGGGTGTGGGGTCAATCAGAGTGTTTGAGTGAGGGGTGTGGGGTGTATATCAGAGTGTAAGAGAGATGGGGTGTGGGGTATATCAGAGTGTTACAATGAGGGGTGTGGGGTCTATCAGAGTGTTACAGTGAGGGGTGTGGGGTGTATATCAGAGTGTAAGAGAGATGGGGTGTGGGGTATATCAGAGTGTTACAATGAGGGGTGTGGGGTCTATCAGAGTGCTACAGTGAGGGGTGTGGGGTGTATCAGAGTGTAAGAGAGATGGGGTGTGGGGTATATCAGAGTGTTACAATGAGGGGTGTGGGGTCTATCAGAGTGTTACAGTGAGGGGTGTGGGGTAGAGTGAGGGGTGTGGGGTATATCAGAGTGTTACAGTGAGGGGTGTGGGGTCTATCAGAGTGTTACAATGAGGGGTGTGGGGTATATCAGAGTGTTACAGTGAGGGGTGTGGGGTGTATATCAGAGTGTAAGAGAGATGGGGTGTGGGGTATATCAGAGTGTTACAATGAGGGGTGTAGGGTATATCAGAGTGTTACAGTGAGGGGTGTGGGGTCTATCAGAGTGTTACAGTGAGGGGTGTGGGGTCTATCAGAGTGTTAGAGTGAGGGGTGTGGGGTGTATATCAGAGTGTTACAATGAGGGGTGTGGGGTCTATCAGAGTGTTACAGTGAGGGGTGTGGGATATATCAGAGTGTTACAGTGAGGGGTGTGGGGTATATCAGAGTGTTACAGTGAGGGGTGTGGGGTAGATCAGAGTGTTACAGTGAGGGGTGTGGGGTGTATATCAGAGTGTAAGAGAGATGGGGTGTGGGGTATATCAGAGTGTTACAATGAGGGGTGTGGGGTGTATATCAGAGTGTTACATAGATGGGGTGTGGGGTGTATATCAGAGTGTTACATAGATGGGGTGTGGGGTGTATATCAGAGTGTTACAATGAGGGGTGTGGGGTCTATCAGAGTGTTACAGTGAGGGGTGTGGGGTGTATATCAGAGTGTAAGAGAGATGGGGTGTGGGGTATATCAGAGTGTAACAATGAGGGGTGTGGGGTGTATATCAGAGTGTAAGAGAGATGGGGTGTGGGGTATATCAGAGTGTTACAATGAGGGGTGTGGGGTGTATATCAGAGTGTTACATAGATGGGGTGTGGGGTGTATATCAGAGTGTAAGAGAGATGGGGTGTGGGGTCTATCAGAGTGTTACAGTGAGGGGTGTGGGGTGTATATCAGAGTGTTACAATGAGGGGTGTGGGGTCTATCAGAGTGTTACAGTGAGGGGTGTGGGGTGTATATCAGAGTGTTACAGAGATGGGGTGTGGGGTGTAAATCAGAGCGTAAGAGAGATGGGGTGTGGGGTATATCAGAGTGTTACAGTGAGGGTGTGGGGTCTATCAGAGTGTTACAATGAGGGGTGTGGGGTATATCAGAGTGTTACAGTGAGTGGTGTGGGATATATCAGAGTGTTACAGTGAGGGGTGTGGGGTGTATATCAGAGTGTTACAGAGATGGGGTGTGGGGTGTATATCAGAGTGTTACAATGAGGGGTGTGGGGTGTATATCAGAGTGTTATAGAGATGGGGTGTGGGGTATATCAGAGTGTAACAATGAGGGGTGTGGGGTGTATATCAGAGTGTAAGAGAGATGGGGTGTGGGGTATATCAGAGTGTTACAGTGAGGGGTGTGGGGTCTATCAGAGTGTTACAGTGAGGGGTGTGGGGTGTATATCAGAGCGTAAGGGAGATGGGGTGTGGGGTATATCAGAGTGTTACAATGAGGGGTGTGGGGTCTATCAGAGTGTTACAGTGAGGGGTGTGGGGTGTATATCAGAGTGTTACAGAGATGGGGTGTGGGGTATATCAGAGTGTTACAATGAGGGGTGTGGGGTGTATATCAGAGTGCAAGAGAGATGGGGTGTGGGGTATATCAGAGTGTTACAATGAGGGGTGTGGGGTCTATCAGAGTGTTACAGTGAGGGGTGTGGGGTCTATCAGAGTGTTACAGTGAGGGGTGTGGGGTGTATATCAGAGTGTTACAGAGATGGGGTGTGGGGTATATCAGAGTGTTACAATGAGGGGTGTGGGGTGTATATCAGAGTGCAAGAGAGATGGGGTGTGGGGTATATCAGAGTGTTACAATGAGGGGTGTGGGGTCTATCAGAGTGTTACAGTGAGGGGTGTGGGGTCTATCAGAGTGTTACAATGAGGGGTGTGGGGTGTATATCAGAGCGTAAGAGAGATGGGGTGTGGGGTATATCAGAGTGTTACAGTGAGGGTGTGGGGTCTATCAGAGTGTTACAGTGAGGGGTGTGGGGTGTATATCAGAGTGTAAGAGAGATGGGGTGTGGGGTATATCAGAGTGTTACAGTGAGGGGTGTGGGGTATATCAGAGTGTTACAGTGAGGGGTGTGGGGTATATCAGAGTGTTACAGTGAGGGGTGTGGGGTATATCAGAGTGTTACAATGAGGGGTGTGGGATATATCAGAGTGTTACAATGAGGGGTGTGGGGTGTATATCAGGGTGTTACAGAGATGGGGTGTGGGGTGTATATCAGAGTGTTACAGTGAGGGGTGTGGGGTATATCAGAGTGTTACAATGAGGGGTGTGGGGTCTATCAGAGTGTTACAGTGAGGGGTGTGGGGTGTATATCAGAGTGTTACAGAGAGGGGTGTGGGGTATATCAGAGTGTTACAGTGAGGGGTGTGGGGTATATCAGAGTGTTACAATGAGGGGTGTGGGATATATCAGAGTGTTACAATGAGGGGTGTGGGGTGTATATCAGGGTGTTACAGAGATGGGGTGTGGGGTGTATATCAGAGTGTTACAGTGAGGGGTGTGGGGTATATCAGAGTGTTACAATGAGGGGTGTGGGGTATATCAGAGTGTTACAGTGAGGGGTGTGGGGTCTATCAGAGTGTTATAGAGATGGGGTGTGGGGTATATCAGAGTGTTACAGTGAGGGGTGTGGGGTATATCAGAGTGTTACATTGAGGGGTGTGGGGTATATCAGAGTGTTACAGTGAGGGGTGTGGGGTCTATCAGAGTGTTACAGTGAGGGGTGTGGGGTGTATATCAGAGTGTAAGAGAGATGGGGTGTGGGGTATATCAGAGTGTTACAATGAGGGGTATGGGGTCTATCAGAGTGTTACAGTGAGGGGTGTGGGGTGTATATCAGAGTGTAAGAGAGATGGGGTGTGGGGTATATCAGAGTGTTACAATGAGGGGTGTGGGGTCTATCAGAGTGTTACAGTGAGGGGTGTGGGGTGTATATCAGAGTGTAAGAGAGATGGGGTGTGGGGTATATCAGAGTGTTACAATGAGGGGTGTGGGGTCTATCAGAGTGTTACAGTGAGGGGTGTGGGGTATATCAGAGTGTTACAGTGAGGGGTGTGGGGTCTATCAGAGTGTTACAATGAGGGGTGTGGGGTATATCAGAGTGTTACAGTGAGGGGTGTGGGGTATATCAGAGTGTTACAATGAGGGGTGTGGGGTGTATATCAGAGTGTAAGAGAGATGGGGTGTGGGGTATATCAGAGTGTTACAGTGAGGGGTGTGGGGTCTATCAGAGTGTTTCAGTGAGGGGTGTGGGGTGTATATCAGAGTGTAAGAGAGATGGGGTGTGGGGTATATCAGAGTGTTACAGTGAGGGTGTGGGGTCTATCAGAGTGTTACAATGAGGGATGTGGGGTATATCAGAGTGTTACAGTGAGGGGTGTGGGATATATCAGAGTGTTACAGTGAGGGGTGTGCGGTATATCAGAGTGTTACAGTGAGGGGTGTGGGATATATC
Source organism: Heterodontus francisci (assembly GCF_036365525.1). Classification (NCBI taxonomy): domain Eukaryota; kingdom Metazoa; phylum Chordata; class Chondrichthyes; order Heterodontiformes; family Heterodontidae; genus Heterodontus; species Heterodontus francisci. Next base: position 906,830 of record NC_090389.1, on the reverse strand, counting down.
AGAGTGTTACAGTGAGGGGTGTGGGGTGTATATCAGAGTGTTACAGAGATGGGGTGTGGGGTGTATATCAGAGTGTAAGAGAGATGGGGTGTGGGGTATATCAGAGTGTTACAATGAGGGGTGTGGGGTGTATATCAGAGTGTTATAGAGATGGGGTGTGGGGTATATCAGAGTGTAACAATGAGGGGTGTGGGGTGTATATCAGAGTGTAAGAGAGATGGGGTGTGGGGTATATCAGAGTGTTACAGTGAGGGGTGTGGGGTCTATCAGAGTGTTACAGTGAGGGGTGTGGGGTGTATATCAGAGCGTAAGAGAGATGGGGTGTGGGGTATATCAGAGTGTTACAATGAGGGGTGTGGGGTCTATCAGAGTGTTACAGTGAGGGGTGTGGGGTCTATCAGAGTGTTACAGTGAGGGGTGTGGGGTGTATATCAGAGTGTTACAGAGATGGGGTGTGGGGTATATCAGAGTGTTACAATGAGGGGTGTGGGGTCTATCAGAGTGTTACAGTGAGTGGTGTGGGGTGTATATCAGAGCGTAAGAGAGATGGGGTGTGGGGTATATCAGAGTGTTACAGTGAGGGTGTGGGGTCTATCAGAGTGTTACAGTGAGGGGTGTGGGGTGTATATCAGAGTGTTATAGAGATGGGGTGTGGGGTCTATCAGAGTGTTACAATGAGGGGTGTGGGGTGTATATCAGAGCGTAAGAGAGATGGGGTGTGGGGTATATCAGAGTGTTACAGTGAGGGTGTGGGGTCTATCAGAGTGTTACAGTGAGGGGTGTGGGGTGTATATCAGAGTGTAAGAGAGATGGGGTGTGGGGTATATCAGAGTGTTACAGTGAGGGGTGTGGGGTATATCAGAGTGTTACAATGAGGGGTGTGGGATATATCAGAGTGTTACAGTGAGGGGTGTGGGGTCGATCAGAGTGTTACAATGAGGGGTGTGGGGTGTATATCAGGGTGTTACAGAGATGGGGTGTGGGGTGTATATCAGAGTGTTACAGAGATGGGGTGTGGGGTGTATATCAGAGTGTTACAATGAGGGGTGTGGGGTCTATCAGAGTGTTACAGTGAGGGGTGTGGGGTGTATATCAGAGTGTTACAGAGATGGGGTGTGGGGTGTATATCAGAGTGTTACAATGAGGGGTGTGGGGTATATCAGAGTGTTACAGTGAGGGGTGTGGGGTCTATCAGAGTGTTATAGAGATGGGGTGTGGGGTATATCAGAGTGTTACAATGAGGGGTGTGGTGTCTATCAGAGTGTTACAGTGAGGGGTGTGGGGTATATCAGAGTGTTACAGTGAGGGGTGTGGGGTATATCAGAGTGTTACAGTGAGGGGTGTGGGGTCTATCAGAGTGTTACAGTGAGGGGTGTGGGGTGTATATCAGAGTGTAAGAGAGATGGGGTGTGGGGTATATCAGAGTGTTACAATGAGGGGTGTGGGGTCTATCAGAGTGTTACAGTGAGGGGTGTGGGGTGTATATCAGAGTGTAAGAGAGATGGGGTGTGGGGTATATCAGAGTGTTACAATGAGGGGTGTGGGGTCTATCAGAGTGTTACAGTGAGGGGTGTGGGGTATATCAGAGTGTTACAGTGAGGGGTGTGGGGTCTATCAGAGTGTTACAATGAGGGGTGTGGGGTATATCAGAGTGTTACAGTGAGGGGTGTGGGGTCTATCAGAGTGTTACAGTGAGGGGTGTGGGGTGTATATCAGAGTGTAAGAGAGATGGGGTGTGGGGTATATCAGTGTGTTACAATGAGGGGTGTGGGGTATATCAGAGTGTTACAGTGAGGGGTGTGGGGTCTATCAGAGTGTTACAGTGAGGGGTGTGGGGTCTATCAGAGTGTTACAGTGAGGGGTGTGGGGTGTATATCAGAGTGTAAGAGAGATGGGGTGTGGGGTATATCAGAGTGTTACAATGAGGGGTGTGGGGTCTATCAGAGTGTTACAGTGAGGGGTGTGGGATATATCAGAGTGTTACAGTGAGGGGTGTGGGGTATATCAGAGTGTTACAATGAGGGGTGTGGGGTCTATCAGAGTGTTACAGTGAGGGGTGTGGGGTGTATATCAGAGTGTTATAGAGATGGGGTGTGGGGTATATCAGAGTGTAACAATGAGGGGTGTGGGGTGTATATCAGAGTGTAAGAGAGATGGGGTGTGGGGTATATCAGAGTGTTAAAATGAGGGGTGTGGGGTATATCAGAGTGTTACAGTGAGGGGTGTGGGGTGTATATCAGAGTGTTACAGAGATGGGGTGTGGGGTGTATATCAGAGCGTAAGAGAGATGGGGTGTGGGGTATATCAGAGTGTTACAGTGAGGGTGTGGGGTCTATCAGAGTGTTACAATGAGGGGTGTGGGGTATATCAGAGTGTTACAGTGAGTGGTGTGGGATATATCAGAGTGTTACAGTGAGGGGTGTGGGGTGTATATCAGAGTGTTACAGAGATGGGGTGTGGGGTGTATATCAGAGTGTTACAATGAGGGGTGTGGGGTGTATATCAGAGTGTTATAGAGATGGGGTGTGGGGTATATCAGAGTGTAACAATGAGGGGTGTGGGGTGTATATCAGAGTGTAAGAGAGATGGGGTGTGGGGTATATCAGAGTGTTACAGTGAGGGGTGTGGGGTCTATCAGAGTGTTACAGTGAGGGGTGTGGGGTGTATATCAGAGCGTAAGAGAGATGGGGTGTGGGGTATATCAGAGTGTTACAGTGAGGGGTGTGGGGTCTATCAGAGTGTTACAGTGAGGGGTGTGGGGTATATCAGAGTGTAACAATGAGGGGTGTGGGGTGTATATCAGAGTGTAAGAGAGATGGGGTTTGGGGTATATCAGAGTGTTACAGTGAGGGGTGTGGGGTCTATCAGAGTGTTACAGTGAGGGGTGTGGGGTGTATATCAGAGCGTAAGAGAGATGGGGTGTGGGGTATATCAGAGTGTTACAATGAGGGGTGTGGGGTCTATCAGAGTGTTACAGTGAGGGGTGTGGGGTCTATCAGAGTGTTACAGTGAGGGGTGTGGGGTGTATATCAGAGTGTTACAGAGATGGGGTGTGGGGTATATCAGAGTGTTACAATGAGGTGTGTGGGGTGTATATCAGAGTGCAAGAGAGATGGGGTGTGGGGTATATCAGAGTCTTACAATGAGGGGTGTGGGGTCTATCAGAGTGTTACAGTGAGGGGTGTGGGGTCTATCAGAGTGTTACAATGAGGGGTGTGGGGTGTATATCAGAGCGTAAGAGAGATGGGGTGTGGGGTATATCAGAGTGTTACAGTGAGGGTGTGGGGTCTATCAGAGTGTTACAGTGAGGGGTGTGGGGTGTATATCAGACTGTAAGAGAGATGGGGTGTGGGGTATATCAGAGTGTTACAGTGAGGGGTGTGGGGTATATCAGAGTGTTACAGTGAGGGGTGTGGGGTATATCAGAGTGTTACAATGAGGGGTGTGGGATATATCAGAGTGTTACAATGAGGGGTGTGGGGTATATCAGAGTGTTACAGTGAGGGGTGTGGGGTATATCAGAGTGTTACAATGAGGGGTGTGGGGTATATCAGAGTGTTACAATGAGGGGTGTGGGGTCGATCAGAGTGTTACAATGAGGGGTGTGGGGTGTATATCAGAGTGTTACAGAGATGGGGTGTGGGGTGTATATCAGAGTGTTACAATGAGGGGTGTGGGGTCTATCAGAGTGTTACAGTGAGGGGTGTGGGGTGTATATCAGAGTGTTACAGAGATGGGGTGTGGGGTGTATATCAGAGTGTTACAGTGATGGGTGTGGGGTCTATCAGAGTGTTACAGTGAGGGGTGTGGGGTATATCAGAGTGTTACAATGAGGGGTGTGGTGTCTATCAGAGTGTTACAGTGAGGGGTGTGGGGTATATCAGAGTGTTACAGTGAGGGGTGTGGGGTGTATATCAGAGTATAAGAGAGATGGGGTGTGGGGTATATCAGAGTGTTACAATGAGGGGTGTGGGGTCTATCAGAGTGTTACAGTGAGGGGTGTGGGGTGTATATCAGAGTGTAAGAGAGATGGGGTGTGGGGTATATCAGAGTGTTACAATGAGGGGTGTGGGGTCTATCAGAGTGTTACAGTGAGGGGTGTGGGGTGTATATCAGAGTGTAAGAGAGATGGGGTGTGGGGTATATCAGTGTTTTACAATGAGGGGTGTGGGGTCTATCAGAGTGTTACAATGAGGGGTGTGGGGTATATCAGAGTGTTACAGTGAGGGGTGTGGGGTCTATCAGAGTGTTACAGTGAGGGGTGTGGGGTGTATATCAGAGTGTAAGAGAGATGGGGTGTGGGGTATATCAGAGTGTTACAATGAGGGGTGTGGGGTCTATCAGAGTGTTACAGTGAGAGGTGTGGGGTGTATCAGAGTGTTACAGTGAGGGGTGTGGGGTGTATATCAGAGTGTAAGAGAGATGGGGTGTGGGGTATATCAGAGTGTTACAGTGAGGGGTGTGGGGTCTATCAGAGTGTTACAGTGAGGGGTGTGGGGTGTATATCAGAGTGTAAGAGAGATGGGGTGTGGGGTATATCAGAGTGTTACAATGAGGGGTGTGGGGTCTATCAGAGTGTTACAGTGAGGGGTGTGGGATATATCAGAGTGTTACAGTGAGGGGTGTGGGGTATATCAGAGTGTTACAGTGAGGGGTGTGGGGTATATCAGAGTGTTACTATGAGGGGTGTGGGGTCTATCAGAGTGTTACAGTGAGGGGTGTGGGGTGTATATCAGAGTGTAAGAGAGATGGGGTGTGGGGTATATCAGAGTGTTACAATGAGGGGTGTGGGGTATATCAGAGTATTACAGTGAGGGGTGTGGGGTCTATCAGAGTGTTACATTGAGTGGTGTGGGGTCTATCAGAGTGTTACAGTGAGGGGAGTGGGGTGTATCAGAGTGTTACAGTGAGGGGTGTGGGGTGTATATCAGAGTGTTATAGAGATGGGGTGTGGGGTATATCAGAGTGTTACAGTGAGGGGTGTGGGGTGTATATCAGAGTGTTATAGAGATGGGGTGTGGGGTATATCAGAATGTTACAGTGAGGGGTGTGGGGTGTATCAGAGTGTTACAGTGAGGGGTGTGGGGTGTATATCAGAGTGTTATAGAGATGGGGTGTGGGGTCTATCAGAGTGTTACAGTGAGGGGTGTGGGGTGTATATCAGAGTGTTATAGAGATGGGGTGTGGGGTCTATCAGAGTGTTACAGTGAGGGGTGTGGGGTCTATCAGAGTGTAACAATGAGGGGTGTGGGGTATATCAGAGTGTTACAATGAGGGGTGTGGGGTCTATCAGAGTGTTACAGTGAGGGGTGTGGGGTCTTTCAGAGTGTTACAGTGAGGGGTGTGGGGTGTATATCAGAGTGTTACAGAGATGGGGTGTGGGGTGTATATCAGAGTGTTACAATGAGGGGTGTGGGGTGTATATCAGAGCGTAAGAGAGATGGGGTGTGGGGTATATCAGAGTGTTACAATGGGGGGTGTGGGGTATATCAGAGTGTTACAATGAGGGGTGTGGGGTCTATCAGAGTGTTACAGTGAGGGGTGTGGGGTGTATATCAGAGTGTAAGAGAGATGGGGTGTGGGGTATATCAGAGTGTTACAATGAGGGGTGTGGGCTCTATCAGAGTGTTACAGTGAGGGGTGTGGGGTGTATATCAGAGTGTAAGAGAGATGGGGTGTGGGGTATATCCGAGTGTTACAATGAGGGGTGTGGGGTATATCAGAGTGTTACAGTGAGGGGTGTGGCGTCTATCAGAGTGTTATAGAGATGGGGTGTGGGGTATATCAGAGTGTTACAATGAGCAGTGTGGTGTCTATCAGAGTGTTACAGTGAGGGGTGTGGGGTATATCAGAGTGTTACAGTGAGGGGTGTGGGGTATATCAGAGTGTTACAGTGAGGGGTGTGGGGTATATCAGAGTGTTACAGTGAGGGGTGTGGGGTCTATCAGAGTGTTACAGTGAGGGGTGTGGGGTGTATATCAGAGTGTAAGAGAGATGGGGTGTGGGGTATATCAGAGTGTTACAATGGGGGGTGTGGGGTCTATCAGAGTGTTACAGTGAGGGGTGTGGGGTGAATATCAGAGTGTAAGAGAGATGGGGTGTGGGGTATATCAGAGTGTTACAATGAGGGGTGTGGGGTCTATCAGAGTGTTACAGTGAGGGGTGTGGGGTGTATATCAGAGTGTAAGAGAGATGGGTTGTGGGGTATACCAGAGTGTTACAATGAGGGGTGTGGGGTCTATCAGAGTGTTACAGTGAGGGGTTTGGGGTATATCAGAGTGTTACAGTGAGGGGTGTGGGGTCTATCAGAGTGTTACAATGAGGGGTGTGGGGTATATCAGAGTGTTACAGTGAGGGGTGTGGGGTCTATCAGAGTGTTACAGTGAGGGGTGTGGGGTGTATATCAGAGTGTAAGAGAGATGGGGTGTGGGGTATATCAGAGTGTTACAATGAGGGGTGTGGGGTCTATCAGAGTGTTACAGTGAGGGGTGTGGGATATATCAGAGTGTTACAGTGAGGGGTGTGGGGTATATCAGAGTGTTACAGTGAGGGGTGTGGGGTATATCAGAGTGTTACAATGAGGGGTGTGGGGTCTATCAGAGTGTTACAGTGAGGGGTGTGGGGTGTATATCAGAGTGTAAGAGAGATGGGGTGTGGGGTATATCAGAGTGTTACAATGAGGGGTGTGGGGTCTATCAGAGTGTTACAGTGAGGGGTGTGGGGTGTATATCAGAGTGTAAGAGAGATGGGGTGTGGGGTATATCAGAGTGTAACAATGAGGGGTGTGGGGTGTATATCAGAGTGTAAGAGAGATGGGGTGTGGGGTATATCAGAGTGTTACAATGAGGGGTGTGGGGTGTATATCAGAGTGTTACAGTGAGGGGTGTGGGGTCTATCAGAGTGTTACAGTGAGGGGTGTGGGGTCTATCAGAGTGTTACAGTGAGGGGTGTGGGGTGTATCAGAGTGTTACAGTGAGGGGTGTGGGATGTATATCAGAGTGTAAGAGAGATGGGGTGTGGGGTATATCAGAGTGTTACAGTGAGGGGTGTGGGGTGTATATCAGAGTGTTATAGAGATGGGGTGTGGGGTATATCAGAGTGTAACAATGAGGGGTGTGGGGTATATCAGAGTGTTACAATGAGGGGTGTGGGGTCTATCAGAGTGTTACAGTGAGCGGTGTGGGGTCTATCAGAGTGTTACAGAGATGGGGTGTGGGGTGTATATCAGAGTGTTACAATGAGGGGTATGGGGTATATCAGAGTGTTACAATGAGGGGTGTGGGGTCTATCAGAGTGTTACAGTGAGCGGTGTGGGGTCTATCAGAGTGTTACAGAGATGGGGTGTGGGGTATATCAGAGTGTTACAATGAGGGGTGTGGGGTCTATCAGAGTGTTACAGTGAGGGGTGTGGGGTGTATATCAGAGTGTTACAGAGATCAGGTGTGGGGTGTATATCAGAGTGTTACAATGAGGGGTGTGGGGTGTATATCAGAGCGTAAGAGAGATGGGGTGTGGGGTATATCAGAGTGTTACAGTGAGGGGTGTGGGGTGTATATCAGAGTGTAAGAGAGATGGGGTGTGGGGTATATCAGAGTGTTACAATGAGGGGTGTGGGGTATATCAGAGTGTTACAGTGAGGGTGTGGGGTCGATCAGAGTGTTACAATGAGGGGTGTGGGGTCTATCAGAGTGTTACAGTGAGGGGTGTGGAGTCTATCAGAGTGTTACAGTGAGGGGTGTGGGGTATATCAGAGTGTTACAGTGAGGGGTGTGGGATATATCAGAGTGTTACAATGAGGGGTGTGGGGTCTATCAGAGTGTTACAGTGAGGGGTGTGGGGTCTATCAGAGTGTTACAGTGAGGGGTGTGGGGTGTATATCAGAGTGTTATAGAGATGGGGTGTGGGGTATATCAGAGTGTTACAATGAGGGTTGTGGGGTCTATCAGAGTGTTACAGTGAGGGGTGTGGGATATATCAGAGTGTTACAGTGAGGGGTGTGGGGCATATCAGAGTGTTACAGTGAGGGGTGTGGGGTATATCAGAGTGTTACAATGAGGGGTGTGGGGTCTATCAGAGTGTTACAGTGAGTGGTGTGGGGTGTATATCAGAGTGTACGAGAGATGGGGTGTGGGGTATATCAGAGTGTTACAATGAGGGGTGTGGGGTATATCAGAGTATTACAGTGAGGGGTGTGGGGTCTATCAGAGTGTTACAGTGAGGGGTGTGGGGTCTATCAGAGTGTTACAGTGAGGGGTGTGGGGTGTATCAGAGTGTTACAGTGAGGGGTGTGGGGTGTATATCAGAGTGTTATAGAGATGGGGTGTGGGGTATATCAGAGTGTTACAGTGAGGGGTGTGGGGTGTATATCAGAGTGTTATAGAGATGGGGTGTGGGGTATATCAGAATGTTACAGTGAGGGGTGTGGGGTGTATCAGAGTGTTACAGTGAGGGGGGTGGCGTGTATATCAGAGTATTAAAGAGATGGGGTGTGGGGTCTATCAGAGTGTTACAGTGAGGGGTGTGGGGTCTATCAGAGTGTTACAGTGAGGGGTGTGGGGTGTATATCAGAGTGTAAGAGAGATGGGGTGTGGGGTATATCAGAGTGTTACAATGAGGGGTGTGGGGTGTATATCAGAGCGTAAGAGAGATGGGGTGTGGGGTATATCAGAGTGTTACAGTGAGGGGAGTGGGCTGTATATCAGAGTGTAAGAGAGATGGGGTGTGGGGTATATCAGAGTGTTACAATGAGGGGTGTGGGGTATATCAGAGTGTTACAGTGAGGGGTGTGGGGTCGATCAGAGTGTTACAATGAGGGGTGTGGGGTCTATCAGAGTGTTACAGTGAGGGGTGTGGTGTCTATCAGAGTGTTACAGTGAGGGGTGTGGGGTGTATATCAGAGTGTTACAGTGAGGGGTGTGGGGTGTATATCAGAGTGTAAGAGAGATGGGGTGTGGGGTCTATCAGAGTGTTACAGTGAGGGGTGTGGGGTCTATCAGAGTGTTACAGTGAGGGGTGTGGGGTGTATATCAGAGTGTAAGAGAGATGGGGTGTGGGGTATATCAGAGTGTTACAGTGAGGGGTGTGGGGTCTATCAGAGTGTTACAGTGAGGGGTGTGGGGTGTATATCAGAGTGTAAGAGAGATGTGGTGTGGGGTATATCAGAGTGTTACAGTGAGGGGTGTGGGGTCTATCAGAGTGTTACAGTGAGGGGTGTGGGGTGTATATCAGAGTGTTACAGAGATGGGGTGTGGGGTGTATATCAGAGCGTAAGAGAGATGGGGTGTGGGGTATATCAGAGTGTTACAGTGAGGGTGTGGGGTCTATCAGAGTGTTACAATGAGGGGTGTGGGGTATATCAGAGTGTAAGAGAGATGGGGTGTGGGGTATATCAGAGTGTTACAATGAGGGGTGTGGGGTCTATCAGCGTGTTACAGTGAGGGGTGTGGGGTCTATCAGAGTGTTACAGTGAGGGGTGTGGGGTCTATCAGAGTGTTACAGTGAGGGGTGTGGGGTCTATCAGAGTGTTACAATGAGGGGTGTGGGGTATATCAGAGTGTTACAATGAGGGGTGTGGGGTGTATATCAGAGTGTTATAGAGATGGGGTGTGGGGTATATCAGAGTGTTACAATGAGGGGTGTGGGGTGTATATCAGAGTGTTATAGAGATGGGGTGTAGGGTCTATCAGAGTGTTACAATGAGGGGTGTGGGGTGTATCAGAGTGTTACAGTGAGGGGTGTGGGGTGTATATCAGAGTGTTATAGAGATGGGGTGTGGGGTCTATCAGAATGTTACAGTGAGGTGTGTGGGGTATATCAGAGTGTTACAGTGAGGGGTGTGGGGTGTATATCAGAGTGTTATAGAGATGGGGTGTGGGGTATATCAGAGTGTAACAATGAGGGGTGTGGGGTATATCAGAGTGTTACAATGAGGGGTGTGGGGTCTATCAGAGTGTTACAGTGAGGGGTGTGGGGTGTATATCAGAGTGTTACAGAGATGGGGTGTGGGGTGTATATCAGAGTGTTACAATGAGGGGTGTGGGGTGTATATCAGAGCGTAAGAGAGATGGGGTGTGGGGTATATCAGAGTGTTACAATGAGGGGTGTGGGGTATATCAGAGTGTTACAGTGAGGGGTGTGGGGTCGATCAGAGTGTTACAATGAGGGGTGTGGGGTCGATCAGAGTGTTACAATGAGGGGTGTGGGGTCTATCAGAGTGTTACAGTGAGGGGTGTGGGGTGTATATCAGAGTGTTACAGTGAGGGGTGTGGGGTGTATATCAGAGTGTAAGAGAGATGGGGTGTGGGGTCTATCAGAGTGTTACAGTGAGGGGTGTGGGGTCTATCAGAGTGTTACAGTGAGGGGTGTGGGGTGTATATCAGAGTGTAAGAGAGATGGGGTGTGGGGTATATCAGAGTGTTACAGTGAGGGGTGTGGGGTCTATCAGAGTGTTACAGTGAGGGGTGTGGGGTGTATATCAGAGTGTAAGAGAGATGGGGTGTGGGGTATATCAGAGTGTTACAGTGAGGGGTGTGGGGTCTATCAGAGTGTTACAGTGAGGGGTGTGGGGTGTATATCAGAGTGTTACAGAGATGGGGTGTGGGGTGTATATCAGAGCGTAAGAGAGATGGGGTGTGGGGTATATCAGAGTGTTACAGTGAGGGTGTGGGGTCTATCAGAGTGTTACAATGAGGGGTGTGGGGTATATCAGAGTGTTACAGTGAGGGGTGTGGGATATATCAGAGTGTTACAGTGAGGGGTGTGGGGTGTATATCAGAGTGTTACAGAGATGGGGTGTGGGGTGTATATCAGAGTGTTACAATGAGGGGTGTGGGGTGTATATCAGAGTGTTATAGAGATGGGGTGTGGGGTATATCAGAGTGTAACAATGAGGGGTGTGGGGTGTATATCAGAGTGTAAGAGAGATGGGGTGTGGGGTATATCAGAGTGTTACAGTGAGGGGTGTGGGGTCTATCAGAGTGTTACAGTGAGGGGTGTGGGGTGTATATCAGAGTGTAAGAGAGATGGCGTGTGGGGTATATCAGAGTGTTACAGTGAGGGGTGTGGGGTCTATCAGAGTGTTACAGTGAGGGGTGTGGGGTGTATATCAGAGCGTAAGAGAGATGGGGTGTGGGGTATATCAGAGTGTTACAATGAGGGGTGTGGGGTCTATCAGAGTGTTACAGTGAGGGGTGTGGGGTCTATCAGAGTGTTACAGTGAGGGGTGTGGGGTGTATATCAGAGTGTTACAGAGATGGGGTGTGGGGTATATCAGAGTGTTACAGTGAGGGGTGTGGGGTCGATCAGAGTGTTACAATGAGGGGTGTGCGGTCTATCAGAGTGTTACAGTGAGGGGTGTGGGGTCTATCAGAGTGTTACAGTGAGGGGTGTGGGGTGTATATCAGAGTGTTACAGTGAGGGGTGTGGGGTGTATATCAGAGTGTAAGAGAGATGGGGTGTGGGGTCTATCAGAGTGTTACAGTGAGGGGTGTGGGGTCTATCAGACTGTTACAGTGAGGGGTGTGGGGTGTATATCAGAGTGTAAGAGAGATGGGGTGTGGGATATATCAGAGTGTTACAGTGAGGGGTGTGGGGTGTATATCAGAGTGTTACAGAGATGGGGTGTGGGGTGTATATCAGAGCGTAAGAGAGATGGGGTGTGGGGTATATCAGAGTGTTACAATGAGGGGTGTGGGGTATATCAGAGTGTTACAGTGAGGGGTGTGGGATATATCAGAGTGTTACAGTGAGGGGTGTGGGGTGTATATCAGAGTGTTACAGAGATGGGGTGTGGGGTGTATATCAGAGTGTTACAATGAGGGTTGTGGGGTGTATATCAGAGTGTTATAGAGATGGGGTGTGGGGTATATCAGAGTGTAACAATGAGGGGTGTGGGGTGTATATCAGAGTGTAAGAGAGATGGGGTGTGGGGTATATCAGAGTGTTACAGTGAGGGGTGTGGGGTCTATCAGAGTGTTACAGTGAGGGGTGTGGGGTGTATATCAGAGCGTAAGAGAGATGGGGTGTGGGGTATATCAGAGTGTTACAATGAGGGGTGTGGGGTCTATCAGAGTGTTACAGTGAGGGGTGTGGGGTCTATCAGAGTGTTACAGTGAGGGGTGTGGGGTGTATATCAGAGTGTTACAGAGATGGGGTGTGGGGTATATCAGAGTGTTACAGTGAGGGGTGTGGGGTATATCAGAGTGTTACAGTGAGGAGTGTGGGGTATATCAGAGTGTTACAATGAGGGGTGTGGGATATATCAGAGTGTTACAATGAGGGGTGTGGGGTCGATCAGAGTGTTACAGTGAGGGGTGTGGGGTGTATATCAGGGTGTTACAGAGATGGGGTGTGGGGTGTATATCAGAGTGTTACATAGATGGGGTGTGGGGTGTATATCAGAGTGTTACAATGAGGGGTGTGGGGTCTATCAGAGTGTTACAGTGAGGGGTGTGGGGTGTATATCAGAGTGTTACAGAGATGGGGTGTGGGGTGCATATCAGAGTGTTACAATGAGGGGTGTGGGGTATATCAGAGTGTTACAGTGAGGGGTGTGGGGTCTATCAGAGTGTTATAGAGATGGGGTGTGGGGTATATCAGAGTGTTACAATGAGGGGTGTGGTGTATATCAGAGTGTTACAATGAGGGGTGTGGGGTATATCAGAGTGTTACAGTGAGGGGTGTGGGGTGTATATCAGAGTGTAAGAGAGATGGGGTGTGGGGTATATCAGAGTGTTACAGTGAGGGGTGTGGGGTGTATATCAGAGTGTAAGAGAGATGGGGTGTGGGGTATATCAGAGTGTTACAATGAGGGGTGTGGGGTCTATCAGAGTGTTACAGTGAGGGGTGTGGGGAATATCAGAGTGTTACAGTGAGGGGTGTGGGGTCTATCAGAGTGTTACAATGAGGGGTGTGGGGTATATCAGAGTGTTACAGTGAGGGGTGTGGGGTCTATCAGAGTGTTACAGTGAGGGGTGTGGGGTGTATATCAGAGTGTAAGAGAGATGGGGTGTGGGGTATATCAGAGTGTTACAATGAGGGGTGTGGGGTATATCAGAGTGTTACAGTGAGGGGTGTGGGGTCTATCAGAGTGTTACAGTGAGGGGTGTGGGGTCTATCAGAGTGTTACAGTGAGGGGTGTGGGGTGTATATCAGAGTGTAAGAGAGATGGGGTGTGGGGTCTATCAGAGTGTTACAATGAGGGGTGTGGGGTCTATCAGAGTGTTACAGTGAGGGGTGTGGGATATATCAGAGTGTTACAGTGAGGGGTGTGGGGTATATCAGAGTGTTACAGTGAGGGGTGTGGGGTATATCAGAGTGTTACAATGAGGGGTGTGGGGTCTATCAGAGTGTTGCAGTGAGGGGTGTGGGGTGTATATCAGAGTGTAAGAGAGATGGGGTGTGGGGTATATCAGAGTGTTACAATGAGGGGTGTGGGGTATATCAGAGTATTACAGTGAGGGGTGTGGGGTCTATCAGAGTGTTACAGTGAGGGGTGTGGGGTGTATCAGAGTGTTACAGTGAGGGGTGTGGGGTGTATATCAGAGTGTTATAGAGATGGGGTGTGGGGTATATCACAATGTTACAGTGAGGGGTGTGGGGTGTATCAGAGTGTTACAGTGAGGGATGTGGGGTTTATATCAGAGTGTTATAGAGATGGGGTGTGGGGACTATCAGAGTGTTACAGTGAGGGGTGTGGGGTGTATATCAGAGTGTTATAGAGATGGGGTGTGGGGTATATCAGAGTGTAACAATGAGGGGTGTGGGGTATATCAGAGTGTTACAATGAGGGGTGTGGGGTCTATCAGAGTGTTACAGTGAGGGATGTGGGGTCTATCAGAGTGTTGCAGTGAGGGGTGTGGGGTGTATATCAGAGTGTAAGAGAGATGGGGTGTGGGGTCTATCAGAGTGTTACAATGAGGGGTGTGGGGTCTATCAGAGTGTTACAGTGAGGGGTGTGGGATATATCAGAGTGTTACAGTGAGGGGTGTGGGGTATATCAGAGTGTTACAGTGAGGGGTGTGGGGTATATCAGAGTGTTACAATGAGGGGTGTGGGGTCTATCAGAGTGTTGCAGTGAGGGGTGTGGGGTGTATATCAGAGTGTAAGAGAGATGGGGTGTGGGGTATATCAGAGTGTTACAATGAGGGGTGTGGGGTATATCAGAGTATTACAGTGAGGGGTGTGGGGTCTATCAGAGTGTTACAGTGAGGGGTGTGGGGTGTATCAGAGTGTTACAGTGAGGGGTGTGGGGTGTATATCAGAGTGTTATAGAGATGGGGTGTGGGGTATATCACAATGTTACAGTGAGGGGTGTGGGGTGTATCAGAGTGTTACAGTGAGGGATGTGGGGTTTATATCAGAGTGTTATAGAGATGGGGTGTGGGGACTATCAGAGTGTTACAGTGAGGGGTGTGGGGTGTATATCAGAGTGTTATAGAGATGGGGTGTGGGGTATATCAGAGTGTAACAATGAGGGGTGTGGGGTATATCAGAGTGTTACAATGAGGGGTGTGGGGTCTATCAGAGTGTTACAGTGAGGGATGTGGGGTCTATCAGAGTGTTACAGTGAGGGGTGTGGGGTGTATATCAGAGTGTTACAGAGATGGGGTGTGGGGTGTATATCAGAGTGTTACAATGAGGGGTGTGGGGTGTATATCAGAGCGTAAGAGAGATGGGGTGTGGGGTATATCAGAGTGTTACAGTGAGGGGTGTGGGGTGTATATCAGAGTGTAAGAGAGATGGGGTGTGGGGTATATCAGAGTGTTACAATGAGGGGTGTGGGGTATATCAGAGTGTTACAGTGAGGGTGTGGGGTCGATCAGAGTGTTACAATGAGGGGTGTGGGGTCTATCAGAGTGTTACAGTGAGGGGTGTGGGGTCTATCAGAGTGTTACAGTGAGGGGTGTGGGGTATATCAGAGTGTTACAGTGAGGGGTGTGGGGTCTATCAGAGTGTTACAGTGAGGGGTGTGGGGTCTATCAGAGTGTTACAGTGAGGGGTGTGGGGTATATCAGAGTGTTACAATGAGGGGTGTGGGGTCTATCAGAGTGTTACAGTGAGGGGTGTGGGGTCTATCAGAGTGTTACAGTGAGGGGTGTGGGGTGTATATCAGAGTGTAAGAGAGATGGGGTGTGGGGTATATCAGAGTGTAACAATGAGGGGTGTGGGGTGTATATCAAAGTGTTACAGTGAGGGGTGTGGGGTATATCAGAGTGTTACAGGGAGGGGTGTGGGGTATATCGCAGTGTTACAGTGAAGGGTGTGGGGTAGATCAGAATATTGCAGTGAGGGGTGTGGGATATGTCAGACTGTTACAGTGAGGGGTGTGGGATATATCAGAGTGTTACAGTGAGGGGTGTGGGGTGTATATCACAGTGTTACAGTGAGGGGTGTGGGATATGTCAGACTGTTACAGTGAGGGGTGTGGGATATATCAGAGTGTTACAGTGAGTGGTGTGGGGTAGATCAGAATATTGCAGTGAGGGGTGTGGGATATATCAGAGTGTTACAGTGAGGGGTGTGGGATATGTCAGACTGTTACAGTGAGGGGTGTGGGATATATCAGAGTGTTACAGTGAGGAGAGTGGGTGTATCAGAGTGTTACAGGGAGGGGTGTGGGGTATATCAGATTGTCCCAGTGAGGGGTGTGGGGTATATCAGATTGTCCCAGTGAGGGGTGTGGGGTATATCAGAATGTTACAAAAGAACAAAAGAAAATTACAGCACAGGAACAGGCCCTTCGGCCCTCCAAGCCTGCGCCGATCCAGATCCTCTACCTAAACATGTCGCCTATTTTCTAAGGGTCTGTATCTCTTTGCTTCCTGCCCATTCATGTATCTGTCTAGATACATCTTAAAAGACGCTATCGTGCCCGCGTCTACCACCGCCGCTGGCAACGCGTTCCAGGCACCCACCACCCTCTGCGTAAAGAACTTTCCACGCATATCCCCCCTAAACTTTTCCCCTCTCACTTTGAACTCGTGACCCCCAGTAATTGAATCCCCCACTCTGGGAAAAAGCTTCTTGCTATCCACCCTGTCAAATCCTCTCATGATTTTGTACACCTCAATCAGGTCCCCCCTCAACCTCCGCCTTTCTAATGAAAATAATCCTAATCTACTCAACCTCTCTTCATAGCTAGCGCCCTCCATACCAGGCAACATCCTGGTGAATCTCCTCTGCACCCTCTCCAAAGCATCTACATCCTTTTGGTTATGTGGCGACCAGAACTGCACGCAGTATTCCAAATGTGGCCGAACCAAAGTCCTATACAACTGTAACGTGACCTGCCAACTCTTGTACTCAATACCCCGTCCGATGAAGTAAAGCATGCCGTATGCCTTCTTGACCACTCTATTTACCTGCGTTGCCACCTTCAGGGAACAATGGACCTGAACACCCAAATCTCTCTGTACATCAATTTTCCCCAGGACTTTTCCATTTACTGTATAGTTCACTCTTGAATTGGATCTTCCAAAATGCATCACCTCGCATTTACCCTGATTGAACTCCATCTGCCATTTCTCTGCCCAACTCTCCAATCTATCTATATTCTGCTGTATTCTCTGACAGTCCCCTTCACTATCTGCTACTCCACCAATCTTAGTGTCGTCTGCAAACTTGCTAATCAGACCACCTATACTTTCCTCCAAATCATTTATGTATATCACAAACAACAGTGGTCCCAGCACGGATCCCTGTGGAACACCACTGGTCACACGTCTCCATTTTGAGAAACTCCCTTCCATGGCTACTCTCTGTCTCTTGTTGCCCAGCCAGTTCTTTACCCATCTAGCTAGTACACCCTGGACCCCATGCGACTTCACTTTCTCCATCAGCCTACCATGGGGAACCTTATCAAACGCCTTACTGAAGTCCATGTATATGACATCTACAGCCCTTCCCTCATCAATCAACTTTGTCACTTCCTCAAAGAATTCTATTAAGTTGGTAAGACATGACCTTCCCTGCACAAAACCATGTTGCCTATCACTGATAAGCCCATTTTCTTCCAAATGGGAATAGATCCTATCCCTCAGTATCTTCTCCAGCAGCTTCCCTACCACTGACGTCAGGCTCACCGGTCTATAATTACCTGGATTTTCCCTGCTACCCTTCTTAAACAAGGGGACAACATTAGCAATTCTCCAGTCCTCCGGGACCTCATCCGTGTTTAAGGATGCTGCAAAGATATCTGTTAAGGCCCCAGCTATTTCCTCTCTCGCTTCCCTCAGAAACCTGGGATAGATCCCATCCGGACCTGGGGACTTGTCCACCTTAATGCCTTTTAGAATACCCAACACTTCCTCCCTCCTTATGCCGACTTGACCTAGAGTAATCAAACATCTGTCCCTAACCTCAACATCCGTCATGTCCCTCTCCTCGGTGAATATCGATGCAAAGTACTCGTTTAGAATCTCACCCATTTTCTCTGACTCCACGCATAACTTTCCTCCTTTGTCCTTGAGTGGGCCAATCCTTTCTCTAGTTACCCTCTTGCTCCTTATGTATGAATAAAAGGCTTTGGGATTTTCCTTAACCCTGTTTGCTAAAGATATTTCATGACCTCTTTTAGCCCTCTTAATTCCTCGTTTCAGATTGGTCCTACATTCCCGATATTCTTTCAAAGCTTCGTCTTTCTTCAGCCGCCTAGATCTTATGTATGCTTCCTTTTTCCTCTTAGCTAGTCTCACAATTTCACCTGTCATCCATGGTTCCCTAATCTTGCCATTTCTATCCCTCATTTTCACAGGAACATGTCTCTCCTGCACGCTAATCAACCTCTCTTTAAAAGCCTCCCACATATCAAATGTGGATTTACCTTCAAACAGCTGCTCCCAATCTACATTCCCCAGCTCCTGCCGAATTTTGGTATAGTTGGCCTTCCCCCAATTTAGCACTCTTTTTTTTAGATTAGATTAGAGATACAGCACTGAAACAGGCCCTTCGGCCCACCGAGTCTGTGCCGACCATCAACCACCCATTTATACTAATCCTACACTAATCCCACATTCTTACCAAACATCCCCACCTGTCCCTGTATTTCCCTACCACCTACCTATACTAGTGACAATTTATAATGGCCAATTTACCTACCAACCTGCAAGTCTTTTGGCTTGTGGGAGGAAACCGGAGCACCCGGAGAAAACCCACGCAGACACAGGGAGAACTTGCAAACTCCGCACAGGCAGTACCCGGAATCGAACCCGGGTCCCTGGAGCTGTGAGGCTGCGGTGCTAACCACAGCGCCACTGCGCCACTCTTCCTTTAGGACCACTCTCGTCTTTGTCCATGAGTATTCTAAAACTTACGGAATTGTGATCACTATTCCCAAAGTAGTCCCCTACTGAAACTTCAACCACCTGGTCGGGCTCATTCCCCAACACCAGGTCCAGTATGGCCCCTTCCCGAGTTGGACTATTTACATACTGCTCTAGAAAACCCTCCTGGATGCTCCTTACAAATTCTGCTCCATCTGGACCTCTAACACTAAGTGAATCCCAGTCAATGTTGGGAAAATTAAAATCTCCTATCACCACCACCCTGTTGCTCCTACATCTTTCCATAATCTGTTTACATATTTGTACCTCTATCTCACGCTCGCTGTTGGGAGGCCTGTAGTACAGCCCCAACATTGTTACCGCACCCTTCCTATTTCTGAGTTCTGCCCATATTGCCTCACTGCTCGAGTCCTCCATCGTGCCTTCCTTCAGCACAGCTGTGATATCCTCTTTGACCAGTAATGCAACTCCTCCACCCCTTTTACCTCCCTCTCTATCCCGCCTGAAGCATCGATATCCTGGGATATTTAGTTGCCAATCATGCCCTTCCCTCAACCAAGTCTCAGTAATAGCAATAACATCATACTCCCAGGTACTAATCCAAGCCCTAAGTTCATCTGCCTTACCTACTACACTTCTTGCATTAAAACAAATACACCTCAGACCACCAGTCCCTTTGCTTTCATCATCTGCTCCCTGTCTACTCTTTCCCTTAGTCACGCTGACTTCATTATCTAGTTCCTTACAGGCTTTAGTTACTACCTCCTTACTGTCCACTGACCTCCTCATTTGGTTCCCAACGCCCTGCCACATTAGTTTAAACCCTCCCCAACAGCGTTAGCAAAAGCACCCCCAAGGACATTGGTTCCAGTCCGGCCCAGGTGTAGACCATCCAATTTGTAATAGTCCCACCTCCCCCAGAACCGGTCCCAATCTCCCAAAAATCTGAACCCCTCCCTCCTGCACCATCTCTCAAGCCATGCATTCATCCTGACTATTCTTTCATTTCTACTCTGACTATCACGTGGCACTGGTAGCAATCCTGAGATTACTACCTCTGAGGTCCTACTTTTTAACTTGGCTCCTAACTCCCTAAACTCTGCTTGTAGGACCTCATCCCGTTTTTTACCTATATCATTGGTGCCTATGTGCACAATGACAACTGGCTGTTCACCCTCCCCTTTCAGAATGTTCTGCAGCCGATCTGAGACATCCCTGACCCGTGCACCTGGGAGGCAACATACCATTCGGGAGTCTCGTTTTCGATCACAGAACCGCCTATCTACTCCCCTTACAATCGAATCCCCTATGACTATAGCCCTTCCACTCTTTTTCCCGCCCTTCTGAACAGCAGAGCCAGCCACGGTGCCATGAACCTGGCTACTGCTGCCTTCCCCTGGTGAGCCATCTCCCTCAACAGTATCCAAAACGGTATACCTGTTGTGGAGGGAGATGACCGCAGGGGACACCTGTGCTGCCTTCCTGCTCTTTCTCTGCCTTTTGGTCACTCATTCCCTTTCTCCCTCAGCAATCCTAATCTACGGTGTGACCAATTCGCTAAACGTGCTATCCACGACCTCCTCAGCATCGTGGATGCTCCAAAGTGAGTCCATCCGCAGCTCCAGAGCCATCATGCGGTCTAACAAGAGCTGCAGCTGGACACACTTCCTGCACGTGAAGGAGTCAGGGACATCAACCGTGTCCCTGAGCTCCCACATGAGCAAGAGGAGCATAACACGGGTCTGAGATTTCCTGCCATTTTTAGTCTTAAGCTTAACTTAGTCTTAACTTAGATAAATGAAAAAGGAACGAAAAGTTTTTACCAATCACACGAAAAAAAAAAGTAGAAAAAGCCTTACCTTATCTACACACCACCGAGTCCTTTTTTTTTGGTTAGAGGAGGAGTGTGGGTGGGAGACACTACCCGTGTAGTTTCTCGTGTTCAGGAAAGGCCCAAATATATAGGGTTTTACTTACCCAACAGCCCCTTGGTCTGCCGAAAACAACAGGGAATTAAGTTTAAGCTGAAACTGACCTTCCCAGCTGCTCACTCGCTCGCACTCTCTGCTCCCGAATAAGCTGCTGCAATGAATGTTCCCATAGTTCCCAGCTTGCTGGGCCCGTGGGCACTGGTGGGGTGGGAGATGGCCTCCTCTCTGCACCTCTGGTCCTGCCTCCGGCTGGATTTCTGGAGTTGTAAACTACCGTCTCCCCTGGGCTGCTCACTGGCCTGGGGACAGAAGTGGAGGAAGGGGGAAGCTGAACCATTGTTGCCCAGAGGTTCCAGTCCAATAGATGAACTCAGAGAGGACTCCCCTGTCATCAATCCTGTGGTCATCGTCCTGCTTACTTAAGAACGGGCGTCCGTTCTCCCTCCTCAGCACGGATTAAGATCTTTGCCGAGGCTATGTCTACCCATCTGGGCTCCGTGCTGGCCGCTCAGCCGGATCTGCTCATCGGACCCAGGCCCCGAAACCCTCCTCGGGAACCAGTCCCGCACAACCTGAGCCACCTTTTGTAAATGCCATCTGTGCCATTCCACACGGCACGGAGGGATTTCCTGCATGGGTTGCTCCTGCACACTCTCCACTTCCTCGCCCTCCTCTGCCACCCAAACATGCCCTGGTGGTCTGTGTTGCCATCTGGCGGCAAGGGGAAACCTCGGTGGATGTCTCTCTATGCGGGAGTCCTCCCCCTTTACATCAGGGACCTGGGTGGAGGGTGCTGCACAGGGCAGTCCTGTGCAATAGTCTTTTAAGTAAGTTCATTTATTAATTTGCAGATGATGATAAGTTAGAAGGGACAGAATGTGCTTTTTATCTAACTACGGCTGTTGGGAATTAATTATTTTGAATGATAAAACTGCTCTTCAAGTTCATTTTTCAATATTATTTCACTAAAATGATTCTTGATTCTCAGTTTTGAGGTTTGGAGAAATGGCGTTTTGTTCTTGCAATTTTTAACAGTGCAGTTTACTAGCAGTGATCCTGGGTGATCTGTCCAGACACTGCATTGACTGTCTGGTCTTCATGTGGAAGTCTAGACAGCAGCTACAGCTGTTTCAAATTGGTCACAAGAAATCCTGAAATTATTGGAAATCCACACTTCAGTGTGCTGACCATCGAATTTCCTTGGCTCTCACTCACCTGTCGCATACAAACATATGAATTAGCAGCAGGAGTAGGCCATTCAGCCCCTTCGAGCCTGCTCTGCCATTTAATAAGATCATGGCTGATCTGATCGTGGCCTTGACTCCACTTTCCTGCCAACCCCTGATACCCTTTGACTCCCTTGTTAGTCAAGAATTTATCTACCTCTGCCTTAAAAATATTCAATGACCCTGCCTCCGCTGCTCTCTGGGGAAGAGAGTTCCAAAGACTCACGACCCTCTGAGAGAAAAAGTTTCTCCTCATCAATGCCCTGTACAAGTGTAGCAAAATATTCCTACTTTTATATTCCATTCCCCTTGCAGTATATTACAACATTCCATTTGCCTTCCTAATCACTTGCTGTATCTGCATATTAGCCTTTTGTAATTCATGTACCAGGACACCCAGATCCCTCTGTACCTCACTTCTGCAATCCCTCTCCATTTAAATAATATGCTGTTTAACTATTTTTCATGCCAAAGTGGATAAGTTCACATTTTCCCACATTATACTCCACTTGCCAAATTTTTGCCCACTCACTTAACCTATCTATATCCCTTTACAGACTCTTCACAACTTAGTTTCTTTTTTTTTTTAGAGATACAGCACTGAAACAGGCCCTTCGGCCCACCAAGTCTGTGCCGACCAACAACCACCCATTTATACTAACCCTACAGTAATCCCATATTCCCTATCACCTACCTACACTAGGGGCAATTTACAACGGCCAATTTACCTATCGCCTGCAAGTCTTTTGGCTTGTGGGAGGAAACTGGAGCACCCGGAGAAAACCCACGCAGTCACAGGGAGAACTTGCAAACTCCGCACAGGCAGTACCCAGTATCGAACCCGGGTCCCTGGAGCTGTGAGGCTGCGGTGCTAACCACTGCGCCACTGTGCCGCCCTACCTGTCTCAGATTCTGTACATCTATTTGTCTCTGAATTCATGCAACCTACAACTGTTTTATCAGACCTCTGACTTTAAATCCAATTTGATCCACATCTGTCTCACCTGCATTCCCCAATTTATTTCACAACACCTGGATCTGACATGTTACCACTGAGGGCTGTTCTTGCCAGCCTTCTTCCTGTTCTTCTCATGAATACTGGCTCTGATCCTGTGAACTCAGCCCATAGACCAGCTCCCCCTTGCCCACACCCGTATCAGCCCTCTAGAATGTCCATTCACTTGTGAATAAAGCCCACTCCCATCCATTTTCAAATTCCCAACTACCTAGCCTTTGGTCTTTAATTCACTGTGACATTTCTGCAGCTATGGATTTGCTAACTGACACCCTCTCCATCACCTTTCATGCCTTTGTCCCCTTTTGAACCATTACTTTCATCCTAATCATTCCCCCAGTATACCCCCAAATCTTTAATCCCTTACATCCAAGATTAGAATGTCTGGGAGTCAATTGATTAAACTATCCATCTCCAGATCTGGTTGGACTGTGTAAAATATTAATGGGTTACGCTCTCCATTGTTAATGCTGCTCACCATCAAACATTTGCGGCTTCTCTTCCCTTCAAAACGTCTTCTTAAATCACCCTCCCTGCCTCTTTCACCTCACCTTTGACAGTCAGTGCAAGGAGCTCATGGACATTTTAATCACAAAGAGCAAGACCATCTGTTCAGCTGCCTCTGCTGCTTTCCTCCCTTCCCCTATCCCACCAGGTCAAACTCCCAGCAGTCCAAGTCCTGAACTCACTGATATAAAAACAAGAAATGTTGGAAATACTCATCAGGTCTGGCAGCATCTGTGGAGAGAGAAACAGGTCAGTGACCCTTCATCAGGACTGGCAGAGGCTAGAAATGTAATAGGTTTTAAGCAAGTAAACCGGGGGTGGGGCAAGAGATAGCAAAAGAGGTGTTGATAGGACAAGGTCACAGAGAATAACTGACCAGAAAGTCATGGAGCAAAGGCAAATGGTATGTTAATGGTGTGTTGAAAGACAAAGTGTTAGTACAGAGAGGGTGTTAATTGACAGAAAACTGAACAGCCTGGCCCCAAGCACGAACATGAAAAAAACAGTGGTTAGGCACAGTAGAAACAAACTAAAATAAAATAAACACATAAAAAATAAAAAAGTAACTAAAAAATAAAAAGGGGGTCTTGAATTCGCTTCTTTCTCTACATTCTATCCCATCTCTTGCAATGCTGTCTCTGACCTCACCCACCTTCTGCTCCCTCGATTGTATTCTGAGCAAACAGCTAACCATCCAACTTCTCTTCCTAGGTCTCATGTTAGCTGATAATGTGAATAGTTTTCCTCAGGTTCTGTTCACCTTCAAATCTGCTGTCATCATCCCTCTCCTAAAAAAAAACCTACCCTTCACCTCGCAAAATACTGCCCCATCTCAAACCCCTTTCCTCTCTAAAGTCCTTGAATGTGTTCGCACCTCCCAAATCCATGCCCATCTTTCCCACAATTCTATGTTTGAATCCCTCCAATCAAGTTCCCAACGCTGCCACAGTACAGAAACAGATCTTATCAAAGGTACAGATGATGTCCTATGTGACTGTGACAAAGGTAAACTATCTCTCCTCGTCCTTCTCGACCTGTCTGCAGCCTTTTACACGGTTGAGCACACCATCCTCCTTCAATGGCTTGCCACAGTCATCCAGCTGGTTGGGACTGCTCTCAGCTGGTTCCATTCTTATCTCCCTAATGGTAGACAGAGAATCACTTGCAATGGCTTCTCTTCCTGCTCCTGCAGTGTTACCTCTGGTGTCCCCCAAGGATCTATCCTTGGCGCCCTCCTATTTCTCATGTAAATGCTGCCCCTCAGCGACATGATCCGAAAACACAGATGTACTCTTCCACGATTTTTGTCTGACATCCAATATTGGATGAGTAGAAATTTCCTGCAACTAAGCATGATGGGCCCCCCTTTATATTTTTAGTTAATTTTTATTTTTTATTTTATTTTAGTTTGTTTCATCATTCATTTTTTTTGCCATGTGCCTACCCACTGTTTTTTTTCATGTTTGTGCTTTGGGCCAGGGCTGTTCATTTTTTTGCCAATTAACACCCTCTCTGCACTAACCATTTGTCTTTCAACACACTATTAATATACCGTTTGCCTTTGCTCCATGACCTTCTGGTTAGTTATTCTCTGTGACCTTGCCTTATCAACACCTCTTTTGTGATCTCTTGCCCCACCCTTGCTTTATTTGCTTAAAACCTGTTACATTTCTAACCTTTGCCAGTTCTGAAGAAAGGTCACCGACCTGAAACGTTAACTCTGCTTCTCTCTCCACAGATGCTGCCAGACCTGCTGAGTATTTCCAGCATTTCTTGTTTTTATTTCAAGGAAAGATGCTGATTGTGAGCTTTCTTTAATAAGTCTTTAGTTTATTTCTGTTAAGTTTGGTAAATCTAATAAATAGCGGCATAACAGGAATCTGAGTTCCACATCCCGCATACCACATCCTATACCATGTGGGAATTCCAAGACACTTCTTATGTCCTGGACAACCACATGTGCAGGAAGTGTTATCCAGGTTTCGGAACTTGAGCAGCAACTGGTGTCACATCCGCAAATTTCAGAGTTTTGTGGATAATACATTTCTGGAGGTGGTCACCCCGTAGCTTAAGGGCGTGCAGGCAGAGAGGGAATTGGTGACAGCCAGGCAGTCAATAAGGACCAGGCAGGCAGTACAGGAGTCCCCTAAGAGCATTTCAATGTTCTAAATACTGGTGAGAGTGATGTTTCACCTGAGCCAAATCCACCGCACCACCAATGGCTGAGCAGTACAGGGGGTGGGGGGTGGGGGGTGGTGGAGAAGGAAGATTGAGAAAGCAATTGGAATAGGGGATTCGATAGGGGAACAGACAAGCATTTCTGTGACTGCAGACATGATTCCAGGAATGTATATTGCCAGGGTCAAGAAGGTCACTGAGTGGCAACTGAGGGTGAACAGCCAGCAGTTGTAGTCCATATCAGTACTAAAGAGATAAGTAGAAAGAGGGATGAGATCCTGAAGGCAGATTTTAGGGAGCTGGCAAGGAGACTAGCAAGCAGGACCTCAGAGGTCGTAATTTCCCAATTACTCCAGGTGCTCTGTGCTAGTGAGTATAGGAATAGGAGGTTGGAGATTTTGAATACATGGCTGGAGAGATGGTGCAAGAGAGAGAGCTTCAGATTCCTGGGACATCGGGACAGATTTTGGGGGAGGCTGGACGGGTTGCACTTCAGCAGGAACGTGATCAATGTCCTCGTGAGCTGTTTTGTTGGTGCTCTTCGGTAGGATTTAAGTTAATTTGGCTAGGGGATGGGAACCAGGATGTGGAATTAGAAAAGAAAAACAAGGACACAAGGAGAGATAGCACTAGAATAAGAAATCATAAAGTATTAGTTGGGGTCAGAGTATGAGGGAATGCAGTAAGGTCTAAATTAGGTTTACAGTGTATGTATGTGGAGCCAACCCACTCTTCTTTGGCCTCCTTATCTCGAAGACAATGGGTAAGCGCCTGGAGGTGGTCAGTGGTGTGTGGAGCAACGCCTGGAGTGGCTACAAAGGCCAATTCTAGAGTGACAGGCTCTTCCACAGGTGCTGCAGAAAAATTTGTTTGTCGGGGCTGTTACACAGTTGGCGCTTCCCTTGCGCCTCTGTCTTTTTTCCTGCCAACTACTAAGTCTCTTCAACTCGCCACACTTTAGCCCCGCCTTTATGGCTGTCCGCCAGCTCTGGCGAACGCTGGCAACTGACTCCCACGACTTGTGATCAATGTCACAGGACTTCATGTCGCGTTTGCAGGCGTCTTTAAAGCGGAGACATGGACGGCCGATGGGTCTGATACCAGTGGCGAGCTCGCTGTACAATGTATCTTTGGGGATCCTGCCACCTTCCATGCGGCTCACATGGCCAAGCCATCTCAAGCGCCTCTGACTCAGTAGTGTGTACCAGCTGGGGATGTTGGCTGCCTCGAGGACTTCTGTGTTGGAGATACGGTCCTGCCACCTGATGCCAAGTATTCTCCGGAGGCAGCGAAGATGGAATGAATTAAGACAATGCTCTTGGCTGACATACGTTGTCCAGGCCTCGCTGCCATAGAGCAAGGTACTGAGGACACAGGCTTGATACACACGGACTTTTGTGTTCCGTGTCAGTGCGCCATTTTCCCACACTCTCTTTGCCAGTCTGGACATAGCAGTGGAAGCCTTTCCCAACAATTTAAGATTATCAGTCGGGCTCGCAATGTGGTTGTAGCTACGTATATTCATATGCAGGGACCTTCCCCTTGTAGGCAAAAGGAACATGTCTACGCTTTGCACCTTTTTTGAATTAAACAAAAGCATGGGAGACAATAGTTCTCCAGGGCAACATCTCAACAAATCAGAGTCGACTTGCTGACCAATCAATAGCCTTTTCTCATCCAGTTTAAATTGCTGCTTCCTTTAAAATTAGTATTTTTGTGTCTGTCCTGATGATGCAAGGCAAAAAGCTTTGTTTGCGAGCACGTCTGTTTGTTCAGCAATACTCAAATATGGATTCATTAAGGAAAGCCAGTAATCGGGGGTTGATGAGGGTAATGCAGTTGATGTAGTGTATGTGGACTTCCAAAAATCATTTGATAAAGTGCCACATAATAGACTTGAAAAGTTGAAGCAAAGTTCAAGCCCATGGAACAAAAGAGACAGCAGCAGCATGGATACAAAGTTGGCTGAATGACAGGAAATGGAGAGTAAAGGTGAATGGTTGTTTTTCTGACTGGAGACAGGTTCCCCAGTGTTCACTACTTGGACCACAGCTTTTCTTGATCTATATTAATGACCTAGACTTGGATGTACAAGGCACAATTTCAAAATTTGCAGATGGCACAAAACTTGGAAGTACTGTGATCTGTGATAGACTTCAAAAGGACAAAAGCTGGGGGAATGGCAGATGAAATTTAATGCAGAGAAGTGTGAAGTGATATATTTTGGTAGGAAGAATGCAGAGGAGCAATATAAAATAAAGAATACAATTCCAAAGGGGGTTCAAGAACAGGGAGACCTGGGGATATAGATGCACAAATTGTTGAAGGTGGCAGAGCAGGTTGAGAAAGTGGTTAAAAAGGCATACAGGATCCTGGGCCTTTATGAATAGAGGCATAGAGTTGAAAAACAAGAAGTTATGGTGAACCTTTATAAAACTAAATAGTGGGGGGAAGGGATCAAATTTGGGAAGATGTGGTAAATTAAAGAGTAGAGACAAGGCAAGAGAGAAAGGTATTAATATGGGAAAAGATTGTGAAAAGACTGTGACAGGAAGGGACAGAGAGTACAAATCTAAGAGTAAATCAGCAGATAAAGCTGGAGGTTACAAAAATAATAAAAGCACAAAACTAAAGACTCTGTATCTGAATTCACACAGCATTCAAAACTAAAAAGGTGAACTGATAGCGCAAATAGAAATAAATAAGAATGATCAGATAGCCATTACAGAGACATGGCTACAGAATGACACAGATTGGGACCTGAATATTGAAGGGTACATGACATTTAGGAAGGACAGGAAGCTAGAAAAAGGTGGAGGGGTGGCCCTGTTAATTAATGATGGTATTAGTGCAGTAGAGAGAGATGACCTAAGTTCATGAAACCAGGATGTAGAAGCGGTTTGGGTATAGATGAGAAACGATAACGGCAAGAAGTCACTTGTGGGAATGGTGTACAGACCCTCGAACAGTAAACACACTGTACAATGGGGTATAAAGGAAGAAATAATGGGTGCTTGTCAGAAAGTTATGGTGATAATTATGGGGGATTTTAATCTACATATAGTTTGGAAAAATCAAATGGGCAAAGGTAGTCTAGATGAGGTGTTCATAGAATGCTTTTGGGATGTTTTAGTACAGCACATTCTGGAGCCAACCGGAGAGCAGGCTATACAAGACCTGGTATTATGCAACAAGATAGGATTAAATAATGACCTCATAGTGAAGGTATCCCTAGGCAGCAGCGATCATAATATGATTGAATTTTACATCCAGTTTGAGGGAGAGAAGAGTGGGTCTTAGATTAGTGTTTTAAACTTAAATAAGGGCAATTATGAGGGCATGAAAGCAGAGCTAATTAAAGTGAACTAGCAAAGTAGGTTCAGGGATAGGTCAATTGAGATGCAGTGGCAGACATTTAAGAGGATATTTCAGAATACACAGAATACATACATTCCAATGAGAAAGAAAAATTCCAGAGGGAGGACCCCCCCCCCCCCCCACACCCCCCCCCCCGTACATTAACTGTTTCTACTAGGAATCTGGACGTAGCGTCCAGTTTGCTGTCGTCACTGCCGGATCGTCCAGCCGCATCGATGATGCAGTTGAAGTCACCGCCTAGGATGACCGGCCTGGACGTCGCCAGCAGCAGTGGGAGCTGCTGGAAGACGGTCAGCCGCTCGCTGTGTTGTACCGGGGCGTACACGTTGATCAACCGGAGCGGAGCGTTGTTGTACATCACGTCTGCTACGAGGAGGCGGCCGCCCACCACCTCCTTAACTTCGGAGATGGTGAAGTTACCTCCCCGCAGCAGAATACCCAGGCCGGAGGAACGGCAGTCATTACCCCCCGACCAGATCGATGGCCCGTGGGACCACCATCGCGACCACTGCCTGTAGGTGCTGAGGTGTGGTATTCCACACTCCTGCAGAAACAGTAGGTCAGCTTTGACCTTGGCAAGGTAATCCAAGGTTGAAACACTTCGCGTAGTAGATTTTATGCTACGCACATTAATGGAAGCAATTCTTACACCCATTTTTTACTAAAAATTAGTTGTTGCTTCCCATACCATTTGTCCTCGCTAGTCCCAGTCCTTCCCCTTCGGGATGTTCCTGCATACCCATCGTATGCGCAAGCAGTTTCACGTTGGTTGGGCTCAGAAACCCCTCCTGATTTTTCATGCAGGGTTTGTGCCGCTCGGGTGACATCGGGGGGGTCTTGTAGGCAGAGAGGATTGGGTTGTCCTCAGCTGCTTCCATCTGTTCCTCCTCGAAAACATCACAGCTCCCGGTCTCCCGGAGCTCAGGTGCGCCAGACGTGTCTTTGCTCCCGGTGTCGCAGAACTGAGATGCGTTGGCCACTTCGTTACGTGTGGGGCATTGGGGTTGGGGCACGCTGGGCCCATCACAGCTTCCAGTGCCCGGGGGCTGGGATGCTTTATCATCCATCTCGGAGTTCTGCCGCCTCTTTTGAAGGGGCTGTCGTTCCAGCATTTCCCCGTCCAGTGAAGAGGAGTTGTTGCAGTCTGATTCAGAAGAGAGCCTCCTCTTGCCACTGGTTTGGGTGGTGACTTTGGGATGTTTTTTCTTTGTGGTTTTCCTCTGGACCACTTGCCACTGACCTGTTTGTCCATCTGCTGCCTCCTCCTCCATTGATTCTGTCTGTGGGGGAGGGGTTTCCGGGCGCTGGGTAGGTGCTGGGTCGTTGGTTTCAGCCGCCTCCCCTTCCTTCTCAGGTTGAAGTTCCTCACTGCGGAGAAGGTTGCTGGTCTCCTTTCGAACAGCGGACGCCTTCGTCGAACCTTCGCCCGGCCATTCCTTGGACCTTGCCGCCTGAGCATAGCTGAGACAACGTTTGGGGCAGGTCTTGTAGAGATGGCCTGCCGCACCGCACAAGTTGCAACACTTAGTCTGCTTACAGTCCTTGGTCTGATGGCCTTCCTCCTTGCAGTTCTTGCAAACAACCGTGCTGCAGTTGGCTGCCATATGACCAGATTTGCCACAGGTGCGGCAAACTCTGGGCTGCCCAGCGTAGACCAAGAAGCCTCGACTTCCCCCGATAGCGAAGCTGGAGGGAGGGTGGATGATGGCTCCACTGGGATCTACCTTCAAGGTCACCTTGACCTGCCGCTTGCTGGTCCAGATCCCAAAGGGGTCCTTGACATCAGTGCTGCTGCCGGCCACCTCGACGTACCTGGCGAGAAAGGTGAGTACATCCACCACCGGAACATGGGGGTTGTAGAGGTGAATTGTCACCACCCGGTCCCGTTGTGACGGAAGCGTGAAGAGCGGCTCCGCTGTGAGAATCGACAGTGGCGCCCGGTCCCCTTTCTCCTTGAACGCCTTCAGGAACTTGATGCATCCCGCCACGCTCCGGAACGTCACGTCGAAGTATCCACTGCTGGGGAAATCCTGCAGGCAGAAGACGTCCGTCGCTTGAAATCCGCAGCAATCGAAGAGAATTTTCTTGATGAAGAAGGTGCGATCGACCGGTGCATCTCCTTCCTTGTCCTTCACGACCACCCGAACGGTGTTGCGCACTCCCTGGCCCGAAGCTCGAAAATTGGTTATAGCCATTTTACTCAAAGCTTCCCCAGGATCAAAAGGCAATGATCATGGTCTCTTCTCAATCAAATAAGCACTGATAAGAACAGATACTACACTTGATCTTAGCCAAAACGCCGAGAAGCGATTTCTGCAGCCACACACTTAATTCCTTTGTGCCAGGGTCAACGATGTCACTGAGCTGTAAAGCACTCCGAAGGCGCAAGAGTGAACAGTCAGCAGCTGTGGTCCATATTGGTACCAGCACAGTGGTGCAGTGGTTAGCACCGCAGCCTCACAGCTCCAGCGACCCAGGTTCAATTCTGGGTACTGCCTGTGTGGAGTTTGCAAGTTCTCCCTGTGTCTGCGTGGGTTTCCTCCGGGTGCTCCGGTTTCCTCCCACATGCCAAAGACTTGCAGGTTGATAGGTAAATTGGCCATTATAAATTGTCACTAGTATAGGTAGGTGGTAGGGAAATATAGGGACAGGTGGGGATGTGGTAGGAATATGGGATTAGTGTAGGATTAGTATAAATGGGTGGTTGATGGTCGGCACAGACTCGGTGGGCCGAAGGGCCTGTTTCAGTGCTGTATCTCTAAACAAAATAAATAAAAAAATAAAATAAAAAATAAACAACAAAGATAGAAAGAGAGATGACATCCTGCAGGCGGATTTTAGGGAGCTAGGGAAACTAGCAAGCAGGATCTCCGAGGTAGTAATCTCTGGATTACTCCTGGTGCCATGCACTAGTGAGTATAGAAATAGGAGGATATAGCAGAGAATGCATGGCTGGAGAGATGGTGCAGGAGTGAGAGCTTTAGACTCCTGGGACATTGGACCAGTTCTGGGACTTGCTGGATGTGCTGCATCTGAACAGATTTGAGACCAACGTCCTTGCAGAGTGATTTGTTCATGCTATGGGGGAGAGTTTAAACTAATTTGACAGGGGAATGGGAATGAGGAGGTAATATTAGAGGGGAAAACACAAGCTGCACAGGGAATTAGGAGATAAAGGCTTGCTACCCATCCCGAGCCCGACGGGACCTGATGACATGTGTCGGTGTCGGGTTCAGGTCAGGCCACACTTCCGGGTCCGGCATTCAGGCTAGGGATGGGTCAGGCCAGATTGGACACGCTCTATCACCACCTCAGGTATGTGACTTTTATGTTAATTTACTTTTTGGACTTTAAAGGTGGTTTTGTTACAGTTATTTTAAGCTTGTGCAGGTAAGGAACAAAGTGAAAAACAGAAGGTAAGTTAATTTACTTATCGGGTCGGGTGCGGGAAAAAATGGAAGGACTCAGGCCGGGTCGGATAGGGTTCTGTCGGGCTCGGGTCAGGGCTCATTTGCAGATTCGAGCAGGCCTTTATTAGGAGAGACAGATAGCACTGGAGAAAAAAATAGTAAGGCATTAGGTGGGGTCAGAGTAAGAGGGAATAAGGCCTACATTAGGGTTAGTGTGTATGTATGTGAACCCACGGAGTGTGGTAACTAAGGTTGGTGAGCTGCAGGTGCAGGTGGCCACATGAGAAGAGGATATTGTGGTGATAATGGAGACCTGGCTGAAAAAAGGGTACTGGGTACTAAATATTCCAGGATACAAAGTGTTCAGGAAAGATAGGGAAGGAAAGAAAGGAAGAGGGGTGGCAGTATTGATTAAGGAGAATATTATAGTACTGGAGAGAGAGGATGTCCTGAAGAGGTCAAAGACAGAATCTATTTGGTTAGAGCTAGGAAACATTAGAGGTATCATTACACTGGGTGTATTCTGTAGGCTTGCAATGAGTGGGAAGGATATAGAGGAACAAGTTTGCAAGAAAATTACAGAAAGGTGCCCAATATAGACCGGGATAGTAGTCGTGTAAAGGGCAGAGAGGGGGAAGAGTTTATGAAGTGTGTTCAGGAGAATTTTCTACATCAGTATGTTACTCCCATTTGGAAACAAACAAACTTATTAGCAAGAGGCAGCATGGTTTTGTGAAGGGGAGGTCGTGTCTCACTAATTTGATTGAGTTTTTTGAGGAAGTGACGAAGATGATTGATGAAGGAAGAACACTGGATGTTATCTATATGGACTTCAGTAAAGCCTTTGACAAGGTCCCTCATGGCAGACTGGTACAAAAGGTGAAGTCACACGGGATCAGAGGTGAGCTGGCAAGATGGATACAGAATTGGCTCTGTCATAGAAGACAGAGGGTAGCAGTGGAAGGGTGCTTTTCTGAAAGGAGGGATGTGACTAGTGGTGTTCCGCAGGGATCAGTGCTGGGATCTTTGCTGTTTGTAGTATATATAAATGATTTGGAGGAAAATGTAGCTGGTCTGATTAGTAAGTTTGCGGACGACACAAAGGTTAGTGGAGTTGCGAAGAGTGATGAGGGTTGTCAGAGGATACAGCAGGATATAGATCGGTTGGAGACTTGGGCGGAGAGATGGCAGATGGAGTTTAATCCGGACAAATGTGAAGTAATGCATTTTGGAAGGTCTAATACAGGTAGGAGGTATACAGTAAATGGCAGAACCCTTAGGAGTATTGACAGGCAGAGAGATCTGGGCGTACAGGTCCACAGGTCACTAAAAGTGGCAACGCAGGTGGATAAGGTAGTCAAGAAGGCAAACGGCATGCTTGCCTTCATCGGTCGGGGCATAGAGTATAAAAATTGGCAAGTCATGCTGCAGCTGTACAGAACCTTAGTTAGGCCACACTTAGAATATTGCGTGCAATTCTGGTCGCCATACTACCAGAATGACGTGGAGGTTTTGGAGAGGGTACAGAAGACGTTTACCAGGATGTTGCCTGGTCTGGAGGGTATTAGCTATGAGGAGAGGTTGGATAAACTCAGATTGTTTTCACTGGAACGACGGAGGTGGAGGGGCGACATGATAGAGGTTTACAAAGTTATGAGCGGCACGGACAGAGTGGATAGTCAGAAGCTTTTTCCCAGGGTGGAAGAGTCAGTTACTAGGGGACATAGGTTTAAGGTGCGAGGGGCAAAGTTTAGAGGGGATGTGTGAGGCAAGTTCTTTACACAGAGGGTGGTGAGTGCCTGGAACTTGCTGCCGGGGGAGGTGGTGGAAGCAGGTACGATAGCGACGTTTAAGAGGCATCTTGACAAATACATGAATAGGATGGGAATAGAGTGATACGGACCCCGGAAGTGCAGAAGGTTTTAGTTTAGACAGGCATCAAGATCGGTGCAGGCTTGGAGGGCCGAATAGCCTGCTCCTGTGCTGTACTGTTCTTTGTTCTTTGTTCTTTCTAGTCTAACAAGGAAGGAGACATTACTGGATCTGGTTCTAGGGAATGAGGTGGGACAAGTGCATCAAGTGTTAGTCGGGGATCATTTAGACAGTGACATTAGTCACATAAGGTTCAGGTTAGCTATAAAAAAGGACAAAAAGCAAGCCAGATTAAAAATAATTAATGGTGGGAGGGCCAATTTCAGTGGGGTGAGAATTCCCAGGTAAATTAGGGCGGCACAGTGGCGCAGTGGTTAGCACCGCAGCCTCACAGCTCCAGCGACCCGGGTTCGATTCTGGGTACTGCCTGTGTGGAGTTTGCAAGTTCTCCCTGTGACTGCGTGGGTTTTCGCCAGGTGCTCCGGTTTCCTCCCACAGCCAAAGACTTGCAGGTGATAGGTAAATTGGCCGTTGTAAATTGCCCCTAGTGTAGGTAGGGAATATGGGATTACTGTAGGGTTAGTATAAATGGGTGGTTGTTGGTCGGCACAGACTCGGTGGGCCGAAGGGCCTGTTTCAGTGCTGTATCTCTAAATAAATAAATAAAATTGGAAATAAAGTGACTAATAAAAGAGCAAAATGCTGTGGAGGTTGAAAATCTAAAATAAAAACAGAAAATGCTGGAAATACTCAGCAGATCTGGCAGCTTCTGTGGGGAGAGAAATGGAGTTAATTTTTCAAATAGATGTCACTTGAATGCACAGATTGTGAAGAAGGGAGTTTGGTCAGTGACAGGATTTGAAAGGTTAATCTCGCTAAAGTGTTCTTGTTTACATTTAGAAATTCACTAAAATTACTGTTTAAGTTAAGAGGCAAGTTAAGTTTCTTACGGCTTTAAACAGGGATATACAAGCTCTCGGAGAGTGGCTGTAGCTAGTTAATTAGGTAGCTAGCTTAAACTGGTTTCTGAGCTCCAGCAAAGCTAATTCCTCTGTTTATCAGAGAATATAAATTCAGCGGTCTCTGAGTGTTGCTTATCTGCACTGAGTGCTGCTTGAGTGCACAGAGTGTGAAGAAGGTAGTTTGTTGAGGAAGGGAACTATAAATTAATAACAATAAATGTAATTTAATTAACACAATTAAGTTGGCAGGACAGGTAATGTCACTACAATCCTTGTCAACCACATCTGAAGTAAGTGTCTGCACTTAAGGAGCTTCAGCTCAGAGTTAATGAGCTGGAGGCCAAGCTGCATCAGGGAGAGGGAAAGTTACCTGGATACTTTGTTCCAGAAGGCAGTCCCCCTTAGGATAGGGTCATCTGATTTAGTCAGGGACAGGAGGGTGTAACAGCATGTCAGGCAGGAAAGGAGATCGAGAAGGTGGAAGTGGGGAAGCTTCAGCCCTTGCAATTGAGCAACAAGTTTGAGGTTCATGCATCTTGTATGGACAAGAGTAAGGGCTGTAGTGTGGATGAACAGACTGACCATGGCACCGTGGTACAGGAAGCCAATCACGTTGGGGGTGTTAAAAGGAATATATTGGTAGTAGGGGACAGTATAGTTGGGGGGATAGACACTGTTCTCTGCAGCTGAGAGTGAGAGTCCAGACAGCTGTGTTGCCTGCCCGATGCCAGGATTCTGGACATTTGCTCAGGGCCGGAGAGAAACTTGCAGTTTGAGGTGGTGGATCCAGTGGTTGTGGTCCACGTAGGTATCAATGACATAGGTAAGACTAGGAAAAACGTTCTGCATAGGGAGTATGAGGAGCTAAACTCTATATTGAAAAGCAGAACCTCAAAGGTAATCATCTCTGGATTATTCCCTGAGCCATGTGCAAATTGGCACAGGGTAAATAAGATTAGAGTGAGGAATGCGCAGATCAAAGATGGGCGTGGTAGGAGTGGGTTCTGGTTTGTGGGACATTGGCACCAGTACTGGGGAAAATGGAGGCTGTACCATTGAGACGGACTTCACCTGAACCATGCTGGGACCAGTGTTCTAGTAAGACGTAAAACTAGGGACGTAGAGAGAACTTTGAACTAAATAGAGGGGGGAAGGGATCATGTAGGGGAAGATTGAATAAATGAAAGAGAAATGACAAGGCAAAAGATCAAGGTAGCAATAAAAGTAATGATGATCAGAGTATGGCAGGAAGGAGCAGTGAATGCAAACTTAAGAGTGTGCCAGCAGATAGGACTAAAGTTTATAAAAAGAGTTTAAAAAAAACTGAACTAAAGGCTCTGTATCTGAATGCCCACAGCATTTGCAATAAAACAGAGGAATTGTCAGCTCAAATAGAAATTCATATGTATGACCTGGCAGCCATTACAGTGATGTGGCTACAAGGAAACCAAAGCTGGGACCGGAGTATCCAAGGGTAAGGGTGGCACAGTGGTTAGCACCGCAGCCTCGCAGCTCCAGCGACCTGGGTTCAATTCCGGGTACTGCCTGTGTGGAGTTTGCAAGTTCTCCCCTTGACTGCGTGGGTTTTCTGCGGGTGCTCCGGTTTCCTCCCACAGCCAAAGACTTGCAGGTTCATATATATATTGGCCATTGTAAATTGCCCCGAGTGTAGGTAGGTGGTAGGAGAATTGAGGGAAGGTGGGGATGTAGTAGGGAATATGGGGTTAATGTAGGATTAGTATAAATGGGTGGTTGATGGTTGGCACAGACTCTGTGCCTGACACCTCCACACCCAGGGGAATGAAATGTGATTTGAAGAAAATGCTGCATTTCATTCTGGAGTTTGAGAGAACTATAAGATACAGAAAGAAAACCATTCATTTTTCTCATTCATTTCCATTCATTCACTACTCTTGAAGCTCATTAAAAATGGTCTGTTCAGGGGGCCAGAGCTGCTTTAATTTCCCCTTTTTTATCTCCAGGAGAGTTAGTGGGGGGCGGGGGGCGGGTCTATCCTGAACTCCCTGATTCATGCAAAGACTTTTGGCTTCAGGGGATGGGTGGTTCCTTTTTCCTCTGACTGTGGGGGAGGAGTCTGTGTTACTCTCCCCTTTGTTCTCTGGGACATTCCTACTTGCAGGTATTTGTGCAGACTTAACTGTATTCTCCTGTGACACTTCGACTCGGTAAGGCATGGTTTCCCTATCCCCAAGAGGTCTCTCTTTGTCTCTGCAGGTTCCTGTAAATGCTGTTAGCAACTCTGGTGGGGTTCTCCTAGAGTCTGCATTCACATAGGAGGATGTGGGATCTAAATTTTCACATATTTCGAGGTTGGTTGACCAGACGGTAGGGGTTTTCATCCAGGATTCTTCCCAGACTTCCTTTAACCTGCCCTCTTGGTCACTTATTCCCCTTCTCTTTCTAAACTTTTGCCAGCCATGTGCCTGCCTGTCCCCTTTTGTTCTCAGTGGGGATCCCTTACAGTTCACCAGCCCTCTGCTGGAGGGTCCTCCTAACACCAATACAGGACTTATTAGGGGTGCAGGTTTCACTGTAGGTTGGGCTTTCCCCTCAAACTGGCACATGTGGCAACTCCTGCAGTCCTCCACCACATCTTTGTGGAGTTTTGGCCAGTCAAACTGCTGTCTTATGTGGGCTTTGGTCTTTCATATACCGGCATGGACAGCTACTGTAGTCTCGTGGGCCCTTCTTAATATTTCTCCCCGGTACCTCTGTGGCACCACTAACTGGTGAACTACTGTCCACTCCTGGCCCTCAGGTCTGTGAGGAGAACTCCATTTCCTCATCAGTACCTCATTCTTTAAAATGTAGCAGTCAGGGACTCCCTCTGCATCACTTTCAGATTGGATAGCCTGTGCTAACTCTCGCAATACTTGCTGAGCCTCAACTCGGGAAAATCCATTTAATTAATTCCCGGGTCTCCTAACTTTCCAAAGAAAGTCTCGGACAGGCAGACCTCATTGCCATTTGCCTGCAGTGCCAATGCAGTCTCCTCTGGCAGAGTTGGTTTGATCATGGCATGACCCACTACACATTCAGGGACTCTGCAGGGGTCCACCTCCTGCTGTCTTGTCTCTCTGACTTCCTGCGGTCTTTCTTTCACTACTGGGGAGGGTGGGGGGGGTGGGGTGGTCCTACCACCTTCACCCCCGCCAGATCATTACCTGGGAGCAGGTCAGCCCCATCCACAGGCAAACTAGGGGCAATCCCTATGGTCACCAATCCTGAAACTAGGTCGCACTCCAGGTGCACCTGGTGTACAGGTACAGACATACACTGCTCTCCAATACCATTCACCACCATTTTGGTGTTCACTTCACTCTCTGGGGGAAAGGTCAGGCTTTTTCCCAGTAAAAGGGATCTAGTTGCCCATGTCCCTGAGGGATATGGAGTTACTTTCCCTTCAGATACAAAACCCTGATCATCTTCAGGAATCCGATTAACTTTTCCTGCACTGGCCGTAGTAAGCATCCTGGGTTGCACTCTTATACTGTTAAAGCCACAGCTTGTGCTGTGTTTTCCATCAGGGTCCTGTCTTCACTGAGTGGGTGTGTCCTGATTAACCCGACCGGTTTCTCCTTTACTTTCCAGCAGTCAGCTTTTAAATGCCCTGCCTTGTTACAATGAAAGAACACAGGTCTCTGGGTCTCAGTCTTGCTCACAGCACCTTCCATTTTGGCTGGAGGAGGGCCCCTTATGTCTCCTGATTTTCTTTCTCTTCCAGGACTGCCTGGGCAGATATCACCTTCCCAGCCTTTGTCCTTTTTGGATTTGTGGGGGTGATTAGGAAAGGTTCTCCCCTGGGAAACCGACTTACAGCTGCTTGCCGGGCTCCCTGAACCCGCTGCTCCTCTACATGGGTCTTTATTGAGAATGGGAGAGAGTTTTTAAATTCCTTTAACTGGATTACTTCTCTGAGAGTCTCCTAACTGAACTGTATTTTTAAAGCCCTCAGCCACTGGTCAAAAGCCAGTTGCTTGCCTCTTTCAAACTCCACATAGGTTTGACTGGCTTGCTTTTTGAGGGTTCTAAACTTCTGGCGGTAGGCTTCGGGTACTAATTCATATGCCCCGAGGATAGCATTTTTGGTCAGTTCATAATTTGATGAATTCTCATCTGGCAACAAGGAATAAACCTCATCCGGCAGTAAGGAATAGACCTCATGTTGTGATGAGGACATAAGGAATCTGCAAGGGAGATTAAAAGGAATGCAAAAGCTTTCTATAGGCATATGGATAGTAAAAGGAGGAGATCTGCTCCTCCTACGCTATGTGGGAAATCAGGGACGCTTCCAGTGTCCCTGACAAACATGTGGGCAGGAGGTGTATCCATCTGCAGCTACTGACTACCTGCATTACGGAGCTGGAGCTGCGGGTGGATTCACTGTGGAGCATCCGCGATGCTGAGAACATCGTGGATAGCACGTTTAGTGAGGTGGTCACACCGCAGGTAATGGCTGCACAGGCAGAAAAGAGATGGGTGACCACCAGGCAGAGTAGTAGGCACAGGTAGGTAATGCAGGAGTCCCCTGTGGCCATCCTCCTCTCAAACAGATATACCGCTTTGGATACTGTTGGGGGGATGACCTCCCAGGAGAAAGCAGCAACAGTCGAGCTCGTGGCAGCACAGAGGGTTCTGCTGCACAGCAGCAGATGAAAAGGGGTGGAAAAGCTATAGTGATAGGGGATTCTATCGTAAGGGGTGCAGATAGGCGTTTCTGTGACCGTAAACGAGACTCCAGGATGGTATGTTGCCTCCCTGGTGCTAGGGTCAAGGATGTCTCGGAGCGGCTGCAGGACATTCTGAAGCGGGGGGGGAGCAGTCAGAGGTTGTGATACACATTACAATGACCTAGGTGGAAAGAGGGAAGAATTTAGGGAGCTAGGTAGCAGATTAAAAAGCAGGACCTCAATAGGTTGTAATCTCTGGATTACTCCCTGTGCCACATGCTAGTGAGTTTAGAAATAGGAGGATAGAACAGATGAATGTGTGGCTGAGAAGATGGTGCAGGAGGGAATGCTTCAGTTTCCTGGATCACTGGGTCTGTTTCTGGCAAAGGTGGGACCTGTACAAGTTGGACGGGTTGCACCTGAACCGGAATGGGACCAACATCCTTGCTGGGAGGTTTGCTAATGCTGTTGGGGCGGGGGGATGGGATACAGAGTGGAGGTACAGTAGGGGGTGAGGCACAGCCAAATATAGAAGAGAAACTGAGTCAGTCTGGAAGGCAGAGCAAATATGGACCTGTAAAGGCACAAGTGAAAAATGCAAGGCTGGATTGCATCTATTTTAATGCAAGGAGTCTTACTAAGAAGGCAGATGAATTGAGGGCATTGATTAGCACATGGGATTATGATATTATTGCCATCATAGAGACATGGCTGAGGGAGGGGCAGGACTGGCAGCTCAATATTCCAGGGTACAGAATCTTCAGGCGTGACAGGGGGGGTGGGGGGGGGGGGGGCGGGGATAAAAGAGGAGGTGGCATTGCACTGTTGATTAAGGAGTCAATTACAGCAGTAAGGAAGGATAATATCTTAGAAGGTTCCTCAAATGGAGTTTAATGCGGAAAAGTGTGAGGTGATTCACTTTGGAAGGAGTAACAGGAATGCAGAGTACTGGGAAGATTCTTGGTAGTGTAGATGAGCAGAGAGATCTTGGTGTCCAGGTACATAAATCCCTGAAAGTTGCCACCCAGGTTAATAGGGCTGTTAAGAAGGCATATGGTGTGTTAGCTTTTATTAGTAGGGGGATCGAGTTTCGGAGCCACGAGGTCATGCTGCAGCTGTACAAAACTCTGGTGCGGCCGCACCTGGAGTATTGCGTGCAGTTCTGGTCACCGCATTATAGGAAGGATGTGGAAGCTTTGGAAAGGGTGCAGAGGAGATTTACTCGGATGTTGCCTGGTATGGAGGGAAGGTTTTACGAGGAAAGGCTGAGGGACTTGAGGTTGTTTTCGTTAGAGAGAAGGAGGAGGAGAGGTGACTTAATAGAGACATATAAGATAATCAGAGGGTTAGATAGAGTGGATAGTGAGAGTCTTTTTCCTCGGATGGTGATGGCAAACACGAGAGGACATAGCTTTAAGTTGAGGGGTGATAGATATAGGACAGATGTTAGAGGTAGTTTCTTTACTCAGAGAGAAGTAGGGGCGTGGAACGCCCTTCCTGCAACAGTAGTAGACTCGCCAACTTTAAGGGCATTTAAGTGGTCATTGGATAGACATATGGATGAAAATGGAATAGTGTAGGTCAGTTGGTTTCACAGGTCGGCGCAACATCGAGGCCCGAAGGGCCTGTACTGCGCTGTAATGTTCTATGTTCTATGTTCTATAAGTTGGTTGGAATCTGGAATGCACTGCCTGAAGGAGTGGTCGAGGCAGGAACCCTCACAACATTTAAGAAGTATTTAGATGAGCACTTGAAACGCCATAGCATACAGGGCTACGGGCCAAGTGCTGGAAAATGAAACTAGAATAGTTAGGTGCTTGATGGCCGGCACAGACACGATGGGCCGATGAGCCTGTATCTGTGCTGTATAACTCTCTGACTCTTTGACCCTATAAAAGGGTGTTAAAAGGAGGAGTGGGGCTGATTAGGGTCCAAAAAGGAGATTGACGCATGGAGAAAGATGGCATGGCTGAGGTATTAAATGAGTACTTTGCATCTGTCTTTACAAAAGAAGAAGATGCTGCCAAAGTCATAGTGAAAGAGGAGATAATTGAGACACAGGACGGGCTAAAAATTGATCAAGAGGAGGTATTAGAAAGATTGGCTGAACTTAAAATTGATAGGACCGGATCAGATGCATCCAAGCATACTGGGGAAGTAAGGGTGGAAATTGCAGAGGCACTTATCATAATTTTCCAATCCTCCTTAGTTACAGGACTGGAGAATTGCAAATGTTATGTCCTTGTTCAAAACAGGGTGTAAGGATAAACCCAGCAACTACAGGCCACTCAGTTTAACATCTACATAGAACATAGAACATAGAAAAATACAGCACAGAACAGGCCCTTCGGCCCACGATGTTGTGCCGATCCTTTGTCCTCTGTCAAGGACAATTTAATCTATACCCCATCATTCTCCTTTATCCATATACCTATCTAAAAGCCGTTTGAAAGTCCCTAAAGTTTCTGACTCAACAACTTCCCCAGGCAAGGCATTCCATGCCCCGACCACTCTCTGGGTAAAGAACCTTCCCCTGACATCCCCCTTATATCTCCCACCCTTCACCTTAAATTTATGACCCCTTGTAACGCTTTGCTCCACCCGGGGAAAAAGTTTCTGACTGTCTACCCTATCTATTCCCCTGATCATCTTATAAACCTCTATCATGTCACCCCTCATCCTTCTCCGTTCTAATGAGAAGAGGCCTAGAATGTTCAGCCTTTCCTCGTAAGACTTATTCTCCATTCCAGGCAACATCCTGGTAAATCTCCTCTGCACCCTCTCCAAGGCTTCCACATCCTTCCTAAAATGAGGCGACCAGAACTGCACACAGTACTCCAAATGAGGCCTTACCAAGGTCCTGTACAGCTGCATCATCACCTCACGGCTCTTAAATTCAATCCCTCTGCTAATGAACGCTAACACCCCATATGCCTTCTTCACAGCCCTATCCACTTGAGTTGCAACTTTCAACGATCTATGCACATAGACCCCAAGGTCTCTCTGCTCCTCCACATGCCCAAGAACCCTACCGTTAACCCAGTATTTTGCATTCGTGTTTGTCCTTCCAAAATGGACGACCTCACACTTTTCAGGGTTAAACTCCATCTGCCACTTTTCAGCCCAGCACTGCAACCTATCCAAGTCCCTTTGCAGACGACAATAGCCCTCCTCGGTATCCACAACTCCACCAACCTTTGTATCATCTGCAAATTTACTGACCCACCCTTCGACTTCCTCATCCAAGTCGTTAATAAAAATCACAAACAGGAGAGGACCCAGAACTGATCCCTGCGGCACGCCACTGGTAACTGGGCTCCAGGCTGAGTATTTACCATCTAAGACCACTCTCTGCCTTCTATCAGTTAGCCAATTCTTAATCCAACTGGCCACATTCCCCACTATCCCATGCCTCCTGACTTTCTCCATAAGTCTACCATGGGGGACCTTATCAAATGCCTTACTAAAATCCATGTACACCACATCCACTGGTTTACCCTCATCCACTTGCTTGGTCACCTGCTCAAAGAATTCAATCAGGCTTGTGAGGCAAGACCTACCCCTCACAAAACCGTGCTGACTGTCCCGAATCAAGCAGTGTCTTTCCAGATGCTCAGAAATCCTATCCCTCAGCACCTTTTCCATCAACTTGCCTACCACCGAAGTAAGACTAACTGGCCTGTAATTCCCAGGGTTTTTTTTAGATTAGATTAGAGATACAGCACTGAAACAGGCCCTTCGGCCCACCGAGTCTGTGCC
Source organism: Heterodontus francisci (assembly GCF_036365525.1). Taxonomy (NCBI): domain Eukaryota; kingdom Metazoa; phylum Chordata; class Chondrichthyes; order Heterodontiformes; family Heterodontidae; genus Heterodontus; species Heterodontus francisci. Next base: position 863,620 of record NC_090389.1, on the reverse strand, counting down.
GACCATCAACCACCCATTTATACTAATCCTCCACTAATCCCATATTCCTACCAAACATCCCCACCTGTCCCTATATTTCCCTACCACCTACCTATACTAGTGACAATTTATAATGGTCAATTTACCTACCAACCTGCAAGTCTTTTGGCTTGTGGGAGGAAACCGGAGCACCCGGAGAAAACCCACGCAGACACAGGGAGAACTTGCAAACTCCACACAGGCAGTACCCAGAATCGAACCCGGGTCCCTGGAGCTGTGAGGCTGCAGTGCTAACCACTGCGCCACTGTTCCTATTCCCTTTCTTGAACAGGGGCACAACATTTGCCACCCTCCAATCACCTGGTACCACCCCCGTCAGCAGAGAAGATGAAAAGATCATTGCCAGCGGCTCTGCAATTTCATCCCTTGCTTCCCATAACATCCTTGGATATACCCCGTCAGGCCCGGGAGACTTGTCTATCTTCAAGTTATTCAAAAACCCCAACACATCTTCCCTCCTAACGAGCACTTCCTCGAGCTTACCAGTCTGTTTCACACCGTCCTCTTCAGTAATACACCCCTTCTCATTCGTAAATACCGAAGAGAAGTACTCATTCAAAACCTCACTTATCTCTTCCGGCTCAACACACAGTCTCCCGCTATTGTCCTTGACCGGACCTATGGTCCCCCTAGTCATCCTCATATTTCTGACATACGCGTAAAAGGCCTTGGGGTTTTCTTTTATCCTACCCGCCAAGCATTTTTCATGCCCTCTCTTAGCTCTCCTAATCCCTTTCTTCAGATCCTTCCTGGCCATCTTGTATCCCTCCAGAGCTATGCCTGTGCCCTTTTTCCTCAACTTTATATACGCATCCTTCTTCTTCCTAACAAGACTCTCAACCTCTCTTGTCAACCACGGTTCCCTCACATGACCATCCCTTCCCTGTCTGACAGGGACATGCTTATCAATGGCCCCTACTATCTGCTCCTTGAAAAAGTTCCACATTTCGACCGTGCCCTTCCCTGCCAGCATATGCTCCCAACTTATGCTCCTCAGTTCCTGCCTGACAGCATCATATCTACCCTTCCCCCAATTGTAAACCTTGCCCTGTTGCACATACCTATCCCTCTCCATTACCACAGTGAATGCTACAGAATTGTGATCACTATCTCCAAAGTGCTCGCCCACCAACAGCTCTATCACTTGCCCTGGTTCATTACCTAGTACCAAATCCAATATTGCCTCCCCTCTGGTCGGGCAGTCTACATACTGAGTCAGAAAAGCTTCCTGGACATACTGCACAAACACTACCCCATCCAAACTATTCGATCTAAAGAGTTGCCAATCAATATTTGGGAAGTTGAAATCCCCCATAATTACTACCCTGTGACTTCTGCTCCTTTCCAAAATCTGTTTCCCAATCTGCTCTTCCACCTCCCTGCTGCTATTGGGGGGCCTATAGAAAACTCCCATCAAGGTGACTGCTCCTTTCCTGTTCCTGACCTCAACCCACAGTGCCTCAGTCGGCAGATCCTCCTCGAAAATTCTTTCAGCAGTTGTTACACTATTTCTAACTAACAATGCCACCCCCCCACCTCTTTTACCACCATTCCTAATCTTATGAAAACATCTATAACCAGGTACCTCCAAAAACCATTCCTCCCCCTCACCTATCCACGTTTCAGTGATGGCCACAACATCGTAGTCCCAAGTGCCCATCCACGCCTTCAATTCACTCACCTTATTCCTGATGCTTCTTGCGTTGAAGTATACGCACTTTAACCCTTCTCCGTGCCCATCTGTCCTCTGTGACAGTGCTACCTTCCCCAATACCTCACTACACTCTTTGTCTTTCTGAGTGGACCCACTGGTCCCTGGATTACAAGTCCGGTTCCCATCCCCCTCCCAAACTAGTTTAAACCCTCCCGAACAGTACTAGCAAACCTCCCTCCCAGGATATTGGTGCCCCTCTGGTTCAGATGCAGCCCGTCCTGTTTGAACAGGTCCCATCTTCCCCAGAATGCAGTCCAATTATCCAAGAACTGGAAGCCCTCCCTCCTACACCATTCCTGCAGCCACGTGTTCAGCTGTGCTCTCTCCCTATTCCTAGCCTCACTATCACGTGGCGCCGGCAACAAACCAGAGATAACAACTCTGTCCGTCCGAGCTTTCAGCTTCCAGCCTAACTCCCTAAACTCACTTCTAACATCTGTGCCACCCTTCCTTCCTACGTCGTTGGTGCCAATGTGCACCACGACCTCTGGCTGCTCCCCCTCCCCTTTAAGGATCCTGAAGACGCAATCACAAACATCACGGACCCTGGCACCAGGGAGGCAACAAACCATCCGTGCGTCTCGCCTGCGCCCACAGAACCGCCTGTCCGTACTCCTCACCATCGAGTCCCCGATGACTAGTGCTCTCCCATTCTCCCTCCTTCCCTTCTGAGCCACAGTGCAGGACCCCGTGCCAGAGGCCCGGTCACTGCAGCCTGCCCCCGATAGGCCGTCCCCCCCAACAGTATCTAAAACTGTATCTATGGTAGGAAAACTTTTAGAGATGATAATCTGGGACAAAATTACCAGTCACTTGGGCAAATATGGATTAATTAAGAAAAGCAGCATAGATTTATTAAAGGAAAATCTTGTTTAATAAATTTGATTGAGTCTTTGATGAGGTAACAACAGTGAGGGTTGATGTGAGTAATGCAATTGTCACATAAGAACATAAGAAATAGGAGCAGGAGTAGGCCATTTGGCCCCTCACGCCTGCCCCCTGCCCTGCCATTCAATAAGATCATTGCTGATCTGCCCCAGACCTCAACTCCTCTTTTGGGCCAGCTCCTCATAGCCCTCAACTCCCCGATGTTTCAAAAATCTATCTACCTCCTCTTTGACTACTTTCAGTGATCTAGCCTCCAAAACTCTCTGGGGTAGAGAATTCCAGACATTCACTACCCTCTGAGAGAAGAAATTCCTTCGCATCTCAGTTTTAAATGAGTGCCCCCTTATTCTGTAACTATGTCCCCTAGTTTGAGATTCCCCCACTAGTCGAAACATCTTCTCAACATCTACTCTGTCAAGCCCCCTCAGAATCTTGTACTTTTCAATAAGATCACCCCTCATTCTTCTAAACTCTAATGAATAAAGGCCTAACCTGTTTAGCCATTCTTGATAAATCAATCACTTCATCCCAGGAATCAGCTGAGTGAATCTCTTTTGAACTGCCTCCAATGACAGTATATCCTTTCCTAAATACGGGGACCAAAACTGCACACAGTACTCCAGGTGCGGCCTCACCATCACCCTGTACAGTTGTAACAAGACTTCCCTATTTTTAAACTCTAACCCCTTAGCAATAAAGGCCATAATTCCATTTGCCTTCTTAATTACTTGCTGCTGCACCTGCATGCTAACTTTTTGTGTTCCATGCACAAGAACACCCAGATCCCTCTGTGCTGCACTTTTTTGAAGTCTCTCCATTTAAATAATAGTCTGTCTTTTGATTCTTCCACCAAAGTGCATGACCTCACATTTTCCTACATTAAACTCCATCTGCCAGGTTTCTGCCCACTCATTCAACCTATCTATATCCCATTGCAGATTCCTTATGTCCTCATCACAACATGCCCCCCTCGCCACCTATTTTTGGATCATCAGAAAATTTGGATATATTACACTCTGCCCCCTCCTCCAAGTCGTTAATAGTGATAGTAAATAATTGAGGCATTAGGACTGATCCTTGTGGCACTCCACTAGTTACATCATTCCAACCTGAAAAAGACCCATTAATCCTGACTCTCTGTCCTCTGTGTGTTAACCAATCCTCAATCCATGCTAATACATTACCCCCAATACCGTGAGCTTCTATCTTGTGCAATAATATTTTATGTGGCACCTTATCGAATGCCTTCTGGAAATCCAAATACACTATATCTACCGGTTCCCCTTTATCAACTCTGCTTGTTATATCCTCAAAGAACTCGAGCAAATTTGTCAAACACAAAACCATGTTGACTCTGTTTGATGGTGTTAAGCTTTTCTAAATGTTCTGCTATTTCTTCCTTAATAATGGACTCTAGCATTTTCCCAACGACCGATGTTAGGCTGACTGGCCTATAGTTTCCTGCTTTTTGTCTCCCTCACTTCTTGAACAGGGGAGTCACATTAGCGGTTTTCCAATCCGCTGGGACCCGCCAGGAATCCAGTGAGTTCTGGAATTTTTTGACCAATGCCTCCATTATCTCTGCAGCCACTTCCTTTCAAACACTTGGATACAGACCATCAGGTCCTGGCGACTTGTCTGCCTTTAGTCCCATTAGTTTGTCAAATACTTTATCCCTCGTGATAGAGACTGTTACAAGATCTTTCCTCCCATTAGCTCCTTGCTTATCTGATATCTGTGGGATGTTTATCGTGTCCTCCACCGTGAAGACCGATGCAAAATATTGGTTTAAATTATCTGCCATTCCCATGTTCCCCGTTATCAATTCTCCAGTCCCATCCTCCAAGGGTCCCACACTCACTTTAGCTACTCTCTTTCTTTTTATACACCCATAGAAGCTCTTGCTGTTTGTTTTTATATTTCGTGCCAATTTACTTTCATAATCAATTTTCACCCTCTTTATTAGTTTTTTAGTCATCCGCTACTGGTTCCTAAAAAATTTCCAATCCTCTGGCCTACCACTAGTTTTTGCCGCTTTGTATGCTTTAGTTTTTAATTGGATACTCTCCTTGACTGCCTTTGTTAACCAAGGGTGATTCATCCTTTTCATCGAGTCCTTCTTTTTGACCGGGATAAATTTTTGCTGAGCTTTATGAAATAACTGCTTAAATGTCTGCCACTGCACATCCACTGGCCTTCCCCTTAGTCTATTTTCCCAGCCCACTTTAGACAACTCTTTCCTCATATCTCCGTCAATGCCCTTGTTTAGGTTGAGGACACTGGTTTGAAACCCAAACTGCTCGCCCTCAAACTGAATTTCAAATTCTACCATGTTGTGATTGCTGCCCCCTAGAGGATCCTTAACTACGACATCTCTTATTAATCCTACTTCATTACACATTACTAGATCCAAAATAGCCTGTTCCTGGGTAGATTCTGCAACGTATTGCTCTAAATAACAATCCTTGATGCACTCTACAAATTCATATTCCATGTTACCTCTGCCAATCTGATTTGTCCAGTCAATATGCTGATTAAAATCACCCATGACAATTGTAGCTCCCTTCTTACACGCCTCTATTATTTCCCGATTTATACTTTGTCCTGCAGTGAGGCAGCTCCTCGGGGACCGATAGACGACTCCCACCCATGACTTCTTCCCCTTGCTACTCCTTATTTCCACCCAAACTGATTCTACATCACGATCTATTGTATCGATATCACTATCCACAACCACACTGGTACCTCCCTTTATTAACAAAGCTACCTCACCTCCTTTTTCTTTGAGCCTGTTTTTCTGGAACGTCAAATACCTTTGAATATTGAGTTCCCAGTCTTTGTCACCCTGCAACCATGTCTCTGTAATAACTATCAAGTCATATTCATTTATTTCTATTTGTGCAGTCAACTCATCTATGCTGTTACAAATGCTGCGTGCATTCAGATAAAAAGCCTTAAGCTTCGACTTTGAACCATTATTACTCATTCTGGTTCTAATTTCTGCTTCACTCTTCTGCTTATATTTTCTGCCCCTTCCTGTCACACTTTGATTACCGTTCGCTTCTTCACTACTCTGCACTTCTACTCTCTAGTTTCTTTTTGATTTTTTTAAACTTCCCTTCAATTGAACCTTTCCCCCCCACCAACAAAGAACAAAGAACAGTACAGCACAGGAACAGGCCATTCGGCCCTCCAAGCCTGCGCCGATCTTGATGCCTGCCTAAACTAACACCTTCTGCACTTCCGGGGCCCATATCCCTCTATTCCCTTCCTATTCATGTATTTGTCAAGATGCCTCTTAAACGTCGCTATCGTACCTGCTTCCACCACCTCCCCCGGCAGCAAGTTCCAGGCACTCACCACCCTCTGTGTAAAGAACTTGCCTCGCACATCCCCTCTAAACGTTGCCCCTCTCACCTTAAACCTATGTCCCCTAGTAACTGACTCTTCCACCCTGGGAAAAAGCTTCTGACTATCCACTCTGTCCATGCCACTCATAACTTTGTAAACCTCTATCATGTCGCCCCTCCACCTCCGTCGTTCCAGTGAAAACAACCTGAGTTCATCCAGCCTCTCCTCATAACTAATGCCCTCCAGACCAGGCAACATCCTGGTAATTAGTTTAAAGTCCTATCTACAATCCTAGTTATACGATTCGCCAGGACACTGGTCCCAGCATGGTTCAAATGGAGCCCGTCCCAACGGAACGGCTCTCTCCTTCACCAGTACTGGTACCATTGCCTCATGAATTGCAACCCATTTCTCCCATCCCAATCTTTGAGCCACGCGTTTACCTCTCTAATCTTATTTACCCTATACCATTTGCATGTGGCTCAGGTAATAATCCTGAGATTATTACTTTTGAGGTTCTGCTTTTTAATTTAGCCCCGAGCTGCTCATAGTCCCTCAGCAGAACCTCTTTCCTAGTCCTACCTATGTTGTTGGTACCTACATGGACCACAACAGCTACATCCTTCCCTTCCCACTCCAAGTTCCTCTCCAGCCCAGAAGAGATGTCCTTAACCTTGGTACCAGGTAGGCAACACAGCCTTCGGGACTTGCTGTCTTTGCTGCATAGAACAGTATCTATTCCCCTAACTATGCTATCCCCATTACTACTAAATTTCTCTTTTCTCCCACCACTTGAATGGCACTCTGACCCATGGTGCTGTAGTCAGTTCGCTTATCCTCCCTGCAGTCTGTGCCCTCATCCACACAAAGAGCAAGAACCGCATACATGTTGAACAAGGGCACTGGCTGAGGCTCCTCCAAATCTAAATTCTGGATTCAAATACCTGCCTCACTTGTAGTCACACCCGCCTGTCCCTGACCACGATCCAAATTTGAAGTAATTGATCTAAGGGGTGTGACCGTCTCCTGAAATAGTGTCCAGGTAACTCTTCCCCTCCCTGATGTGTCGCAGTGTCCGCAGCTCAGGCTCCAGCTGATTAACTCTGAGCCGAAGGTCCTCGAGCAGCCAACACTTGCTTCAGATGTGGTCACCGTGGATTGCACCAGTGTCCACCAGCTCCCACATACTACAGCTGCAACACATCGCCTGCCCAGCCATCTCTATTCTATTTCATTAATTTATTTGGATGTTTGATGCTATGTTTGATTTAATTTAAATTAAATTAAAAGTACCTGTTTAAACAATCAATTGTAATTAATACTTCGACTCCTGCTCTGTGTTTATACTCTTATTATAACACTTACTGTTACATTACCACCTTTGAAAAAAATTTTAATTACACAGCTCCTAATTTGAACCAATACCCTCCCAGCTGGTCCCTCTTTCTCTACATATATGGTAAATTATAAAATCCACTTTAGTTTTTATACTAATGAATCGATCAAGCCTTATTTTATATTTGATTAACTTAGATTAAATTAAAAGTTTACCGGTATACTCACCCAGGCCTGCTTTCTGTTTCCCCGCACTCTCTGTTGATTGGGATGTCACTTTTCAATTTTTGATTTGCCTCCAACCCTCCTGCTGCTTCTCTCCGAATCTCTGAGGTTCTGGCGCACTTTTTGAATACTCTCCCCTCCCGCTGCTTCTCTCCGAATCTCCGAGGTTCTGGCGCACTTTTTGAATACTCTCCCCTCCCGCTGCTTCTCTCCATGACAGTCTCATCAGCACAGTTGAAGCCCATGGAATAAAAGGGACAGGGGCGGCACAGTGGCGCAGTGGTTAGCACCGCAGTCTCACAGCTCCAACGACCCGGGTTCAATTCTGGGTACTGCCTGTGTGGAGTTTGCAAGTTCTCCCTGTGTCTGCATGGGTTTCCTCCGGGTGCTCTGGTTTCCTCCTACATGCCAAAAGACTTGCAGGTTGATAGGTAAATTGGCCATTATAAATTGCCCCTAGTATAGGTAGGTGGTGGGGAAATATAGGGACAGGTGGGGATGTGGCAGGAATATGGAATTAGTGTAGGATTAATATAAATGGGTGGTTGATGGTCAGCACAGACTCGATGGGCCAAAGGGCCTGTTTCAGTGCTGTATCTCTAAAAAAAAAAATTGGCTGAGTGACAGAAAACACAGCAAACTGGTGATTGGTTGTTTTTCAGACTGAAGGAAAATATGTAGTAGGATTCTACAAGGATTGGTATTCGGACCACAGCTTTTCTTGATCTATATGAATGATCTAGAGTTGGGTGTACAGGGCACAATTTCAAAATTTGCAGATGATGCAAAGCATTAAAATATTGTGAACTATAAGGAGGATAGTGATAGATTTCAAGAGGACATAGACAGGCTGGTGGAATGGGTGGACACATGGCAGAGGAAATTTAATGCAGAGAAATGCTAAGTGATATTATTTGGTAGGAGGAATGAGGCGAGGCAATATAAAATAAAGGATCGAATTCTAAAGGGGGTGCAGGAGCAGATAGACCTGGGGGCATTTGTGCACAAATCGTTGAAGGCGGCAGGGCAGATTGAGAAAGTGGTATATCAAGCATACAGGACACTGGGCTTATAAAGATAGGCATAGAGTAAAAAAACAGGGAAGTTAGTTTAGTTTAGTTTAGAGATACAGCACTGAAACAGGCCCTTCGGCCCACCGAGTCCGTGCCGACCATCAACCACCCATTTATAGTTATGATAAACTTTTATAAAATATTGGTTCAGCTTCATCTGGAGTATTGTGTCCAATTCTAGGCACTGCAATTCAGGAAGGATGTGAAGGCGTGAGAGAGGGTGCAGAAAAGATTAATGAGAATGGTTCCAGGGTTGAGAAACTTCAGTTACGAGGATAGATCAGAGAAGAAAAGGTTGAGAGGAGATTTGATACAGGTTTTCACAATCATGAGGGGTCTCGACAAAGTAGATAGAGAGAAACTGTTCCCATTGGCAGATGGATTGAGAACCAGAGGACATCGATTTGAGTTGGTTGGCAATAGAGACAAAGGGGACATGAGGAAAAGCTTTTCTTTACACAGTGAGTGGTTGGGATCTGGAATGCACTACCGGAGAGTGTGGTGGAGGCAGATTCAATCATGGTTTTTAACAGGGTTTTTAGATAATTATCTGAAGAGAAAAGATTTTCAGGGCTATGAGGAAAAGGTGAGGGAGTGGGACTAGCTACCAGCTCTCTGCAAGAGCAACTCACAAACATGATGGGCTGAATGGCCTCCTGTGCTATAACCAATCTATGATTCTTTCAATGTTTTTCTTGGTCTTTCTCTTTGTTGCTCAGTCTTTCTGTCTGTTGGCCTTTCCCTCTATTTCACATTATACTGTTGGATATTGTAATGCCTGACATTACACTGTATGGCATTGTAAAAGAAGTGAACCATTGGTTGTAGAAATAAATTGTAATAAAATCTTCTGTACTGGTTTTAGACTGCTGACCATGAAATGACCAATCAAAGAAAAATGCCGGAGCTTGTCATGGAGACACAGGCCAAGATGAGACCTCTGACCTCTGGGCCACGCAGTGAGTAGAGTTAAAACTGAGAATATGGTCTTCCTGGTCCATGCACAGCTCAGGTCACTTAATTTGGAAAATAAACAATAGCAGAGAAAGTACTGTTGGGAGATAATAGTGGATGGTTTCCTCATCAGAATTATTTATTTGCTATTCAGCAATCCATTGGGCTTGTCTGTTTAAAATTCACAAATGCCTTCAACAAAATAAGCCAGAGGAATGCCAGATGGATATGTTAAACATTATTAAGACTGACAGTAACTTGAAGCATGAAGAGATAAGGTTTGTACTTCTAGTTTCCACACTGATCTGCTGCCCTCAACATTGTTGAAATTGACTCCAACATACTAGTAAATCTAACCAATATGACTTTACTAACACACAGGTAAAGACCGTTTGGCATATCCAGCCTTTCCTAGCAATTTGCAACATATACACTCCCAACCCTCCAAAATATCTGCATTTGTTGAAATCTGGCCTATTATGTCTCCCCAGTTTTATTTGCTCCACCATTGGCAACTGTGCCTTTAGTTGCCTTCAACAACAACTTGCATTTATATAGCACCTTCAACGTAATATAGGATATTGTCACATATCTTTTTTGTTCTTTACTTGTCCGTGGGCATGGGCGTTGCTGGCTCTGCCAGCATTTGTTGCCCATCCCTAATTGCCCTTGAGAAGGTGGTGGTGAGCTGCCTTCTTGAACCGCTGCAGTCCATGTGGGGTAGGTACACCCACAGTGCTGTTAGGAAAGGAGTTCCAGGAATTTTCTCCAGTGACAGTGAAGGAACAGTGATATAGTTCCAAATCACAATGGTCTGTGACTTGAAGGGACATTTGCAGATGGCCATGTGATTGCAGCCCTTGTTCTCCTACTTGGTAGGAGTCATGGGTTTGGAAGTTGCTGTTGAAGAAGGTGTGGTGAGTTGCTGCAGCGCATCTTGTAGACAGTACACACTGCTTCTACTGTACGCTGGTGGTAAAGAGAGTGAATGCTTATGATCAAGTGGGCTGCTTTGTCCTGGATGGTGTCAAGCGTCTTGAGTGCTGCACTCATCCAGGCAAATGGAGAGTATTCCATCACACCCCTGACTGGTGCCTTGTAGATGGTGGACAGGCTTTGGGGAGTCAGGAAGTGAGTTACTCACCACTGAGTCCCCAGCTTCTGACCACCTTTTGTAGCCACTGTATTGATATGGCTGGTCCAATTAAGTTTCTGGTCAATGGTAGATTGTTGAGGGTGGGGGATTTGATGATGGTGATGTGGGGTATTATAGAACATTGAGATATCCCTAATGTGGGGTATTAAAAGGTATTGTCAGATATCCCTATTGATCTAGTGTGGGGATATTGTCATATTGCCTGATCATTGATGTTTGTGGGAGCTTGCTGTTCACAAATTAGCTTTCATGTTTCCCACATTACAACAATAGCTACACTTCAAAAGCACTTTGAGATGTCCTGAGGACATAAAGGGCACTACAGAAAATACAAGTTATTCTTTCTTTCTGTTCTAATGGAGGGTTAATGAGGCAATGTCTCCCATACTGCCTGTACTGTCTGTGTGGAGTTTGCAAGTTCTCCCTGTGTCTGCGTGGGTTTTCTCCGGGTGCTCCGGTTTCCTCCCACAAGCCAAAAGACTTGCAGGTTGGTAGGTAAATTGGCCATTATAAATTGTCACTAGTATAGGTAGGTGGTAGGGAAATATAGGGACAGGTGGGGATGTTTGGTAGGAATATGGGATTAGTGTAGGATTAGTATAAATGGGTGGTTGATGTTCGGCACAGACTCGGTGGGCCGAAGGGCCTGTTTCAGTGCTGTATCTCTAATCTAATCTAATCTAATCTAATACTGCAAACCTGACCCTGTGCAGAATGAGCAATAATGTGTGGATACGTATTTTAAAAGTTTACTATGGATGATGTCCCTCGTACACCTACAGTTGATTGCACTATGGTCATTTCTTTTGTGAACTTGTCAACTCTGTGATTTTGAGTTCCAGGTATCTGTCACAAGAAATAGGAGGAATAGGCCATACAGTCCCTCAAGCCTGCTCTGCCATTTAATATGATCATAGCTGAATTTCTACATCAACTCCACTTCTCCGCCCTGTCCCCATATCCCTTGATTTACTTAATGCCCAAAGATCTATCAATCTCACTCAAGAATATACTCATCAACTGAGCACTACAGCCCCCGAGGTAGAGAATTCTAAAGATTCACAACCCTCTGAGTGAAGGAATTTCTCCTCATCTCAGTCCTCAATGGCTGACCCCTAATTCTGAGACTGTGACATCTCACACTGAAGAGTGTCTGCAGTGTCTCATCGACAGGTTTGCGGCTGCCTGCAATGAATTTGGCCTAACCATCAGCCTCAAGAAAACAAACATCATGGGACAGGACGTCAGAAATGCTCCATCCATCAAAATTGGCGACCACGCTCTGGAAGTGGTTCAAGAGTTCACCGACCTAGGCTCATCTATCACTAGTAACCTATCTCTCGATGCAGAAATCAACAAGCGCATGGGAAAGGCTTCCACTGCTATGTCCAGACTGGCCAAGAGGGTGTGGGAAAATGGTGCACTGACACGGAACACAAAAGTCCGAGTGTCCTCAGTACCTGCTCTACGGCAGCGAGGCCTGGACAGTGTATGTCAGCCAAGAGCGACGTCTCAATTCATTTTATCTTCGCTGCCACGGAGAATCCTTGGCATCAGGTGGCAGGACCGTATCTCCAACACAGAAGTCCTCGAGGCAGCCAACATCCCCAGCTTATACACACTACTGAGTCAGCGGCGCTTGAGATGGCTTGGCCATGTGAGCCGCATGGAAGATGGCAGGATCCCCAAGGACACATTGTACAGCGAGCTCGCCACTGGTATCAGACCCACCGGCCGTCCATGTTTCCACTTTAAAGACGTCTGTAAACGCGACATGAAGTCCTGTAACATTGATCACAAGTCGTGGGAGTCAGTTGCCAGCGTTCGCCAGAGCTGGCGGGCAGCCATAAAGGCAGGGCTAAAGTGTGGCGAGTCAAAGAGACTTAGCAGTTTGCAGGAAAAAAGACAGAAGCGCAAGGAGAGAGCCAACTGTGTAAAAGCCCCGACAAACAATTGTTTCTGCAGCACCTGTGGAAGAGTCTGTCACTCTAGAATTGGACTTTATAGCCACTCCAGGCGCTGCTCCACAAACCACTGACCACCTCCAGACGCGTATCCATTGTCTCCCGAGACAAAGAGGCCAAAGAAGAAGACGACCCCAAATTCTAGACCCCCTAGCCTACTCGCTTTAACTGCCTCTCAAACTCACACTGTTCTTCCTTTCCTAAGATCTCAAACCTGTGGGATTCTTCACATTCCTCATTCATCAATTTCTCCCCATAATGTACAAACTTTTAAAACATGTAAAATAATTACATATCAGAAAGGTCATTCGACGCATTTTAATTCATCCATCCAGAGAAGACCCAAACATCTCCCCATACTCTTGTCTAATTGTTTCTGAAATGATTACAGCCCTCGAGCCTGTTTACATCATTCAATTAAATAATGTCGATTTACCTGCCTTTTATCCATATCCTTTGATGCATTTACAAACGTTTAGCGATCTCAGTTTTCATAGCTCCAAAAGCATCCACAGTCTTTTTGAGGAAAGTGCTTCAGATCTGTACAATCCTTTGTGTGAAAAGTTGCTTCCTAATTTTGTTTGTAATAGTCTCTATTATATCCCCTTGTTCTGGTCTACCCACTAGAGGAAATACTTTCTCAGTGTCTACCCGACTGAATACTTTCAGCATTTTAAATATCCCAATTAGATCATCCTTTAATCTTCATACTCAAGGGAATGCAAGCCAATTTTATGCAACCTGTCCTCATAATTGAACCCTATTGCCCTGGTATCATTCTGTTGAATCTGTGCTGCACCCCTTCCAAGGCCAGTATATCCTGTTGAGACACTAGTGCCAGAACTGAATGCAGCACTCAAACTGGGGTCTATAACCAGAGCTTTCTGCAGCTGCAGCACACCTTCAAACCCTTTGCATTCCTGATCCCTTGAGATAAAGGTCATCATTATGTGCAAAATCTTGAAGGGTTTTAATAGAGTAAATAAGGAGAAACTGTTTCCAGTGGTAGAAGAATGTGAAAACATTATTTTTTAACCTAGCCAGAACTTGTGATTAGTCATGCACTGCCTGAAAGGGTGGTGGAAGCAGATTCAACAATAAATTGCAAAATAAAATTAGATAACTATTTGAAGGGAAAAAAAAATTTGCAGGGTAGGAGAGTGGGACTAATTGGATAGTTCTTCCAAAGAGCCTGCACTGGCACAATGGGCCGAATGGCCTCCTGCTTTGTATCATTCTATGATGCAATGAATTCTTTAACTGTTTTAATTGCGTTTTGTGCCAGCTGCCTGCTTTTAATGATTTATGAGCTTGGACACACCAATCGTTTTGCTGCCCTACAGTTCCTCGTTTCTCTGTTGATTTATCTTTCTTGGGTCTAAACTGGATTAGCTCATGCTTGCCCATATTGAAGCTTCATTTTCCACCGTTTTGGAAATTCAGTTAATTTGTCTTTGTTCCTTCATAACTTCCTGCTGCCACCAGCATTACTTTTCGTCCCTCTTAACCTAGACTTGGATATATTGTAAACTTGGATGTACAATTCACCATTCCTTCATTTATGTTATTAATAAATATTGTGAAAAATTGAGGCCCCAGAACAGATCCCTGGGAAAAGCCACTTATCACATCCCACCAATCAGAGCGCCGACACTTTATCCGCACTTTCTGTCTCCTACCTCGCAAATAATTCACAGCCTTTTATACAATTGTGAAATGATACAGCACAGGAGGCCATTCAGCCCATCATGTCTGTGCCTTGAAAAATCTATCCAATTAGTTCCACACCCTGCTCCTTCCCCATTGCCCTGCACATTTCTCCTTTTCAAATATTTATCCAATGCTCTTTTGAAAGTTATTACAGAATCTGCTGCTAGCACCCTTTCAGGCAGCGCATTCCAGATCACAACAACGCGTGGTGTAAAAAAATTCTCCTCATCTCCACTCTGGTTTTTATGCGAATCAGCTGAAACCCGTGTCCTTAGGTTGCCAACCCTCCAGCCAATAGAAACAATTTCTCCTTATTTACTCTATCATTGGAACAGGAGTTGGCGTTCAGCCTTCAAGGCTGAATTTGAAGGTTTTGCCCCCTTGTCCTGGACTACCCCCACCAGAAGAATGATTTCTCTTTCTGTGCTCTGTCCACTTTCTCTTTTCCCCTTCACTTGGTGCTGGATCTCAGGACTTTGATGTTAAAAGGTAACTTCAGTGATGATGTATTAAATAGCCACTTTCTATCTTTCAGACGTTGGTGTTGTATTTGATGTCCAGCGCTCTACAAAGAACCATGTGCTGATCCCAGTGGATCCCCTTGTGTATGACCTGGTCAATGTGAACCTGGGCAAGGCCTACAGCCCCAAGAGTGGCAAGTTCACCTGCCCCAAGTGCGGCCTGTACTTCTTCAGCTACTCCTCACTCCCGGGCCGAGGCCTGCAGACTGATGTTGGCCTCATGAAGAATGGACAAGAAGTTAGTTTGATCCACAGTGTCCTGCCCAAGGACAGTTCCCAGCTCTCCATGAGAAATGTCATCCTTGATCTCCACAAGGGGGATCAGGTGTGGGTACAACTGGCCTCTGGCAACCTCTGGAGTGAAGGAGGTTCATTGAGCTTCCAGGGGTTTCTATTGGCTGACTAAAGCTACACGACAGGTCCCTTGGTTCTGGGAATTATGCCTGCTTCCTGTACATTTCTGCTGGTTAAAAAAAACTGCTTAACTTTCGCTGTGTTTTTACTGAATTAACTTGAGCAAGGCTGAGCAATGAACTTCGCTAGTGTATGTATGAAGGCAGAGTGAGAGACACACAGAAAGTATTGGCGAGAGCATGTGGCAGTGTTAAAGGTTAAACAAGAGATAGTATCTGACAAACAGAAGGGGACCCTCTCAGCAACCTGAAAACAGAGCTGGGTTAGGTCAAACTTCAAAAATATAAAGGAACAGCTCCTGAAGTTGGAAGATTCAAAAGACATAGGAATTAGAGGAGTCCATTCAGCCCCTCCAGCCTGTTCCGCCACTCCATTAACACATGGCTCGTCTGTACTTTAACTCCATTTGCACAACAGCTTTTCGGGAGAGAGAGTTCTAGATTTCCACTACCCTTTGCGAGGAAGTACTTCCTGGGAATCACTCCTGAATGCCCTAGATCTAATTTTAAGATTATGCCCCATTGTTTTGGACTCCTCCACCCCCCCACCAGAGGAAATAGTTTCTCTCTATCTCACAATCGACCCCTTTAATCATCCCATGACGAGATCACATTTTAATCTCCGATACTGAAGGGAATATAAGCTTAGTGTATGTAACCTGTCCTCACAATTTAAGCTTTTTAGAGTCAAGATCATTCTGGTGAACTGTGCTGCATCCTATCCAATGTCAGAACTGATCTCCAGATGGAGGCTAAGCAGACCTTCATACAGCTGTAATAGAACTTTCATCTCTTGTCTGTGCCAGTCCAGTGATTCAATGCTGGCCTCACTGGAGTAAGTGTAGGTGATTCTACATCAATAGAAAGGCCTGACTTTAAATTGTCTCGAAAATCTCACGTTTGAAGTAAGTTGGTGTTCTTGTATTGTTCCTCAAAACCTGATCATTATTAGTATTTGGGATGAAGGACTTGGAGACTTTGCACCAGGGGCCTCTCTCCCAACCAGTACCAGACTTAGCCTGTGGAAGGCAATCCTCCCTCCACCTGATTCCTTCAGGAGTGTCTCTAGTGTTCAGGACTGAATGAAATAGAGATTCTGGCCAATGTTCATTGTGCCCAAGTGAAGTGGAGCAGCAATCTTGTGATTGCAAGATATTGACAATATGCCTTCTACACTGTCACAATTAAGTGCAGCAGGAATTCCTGAATGACTGAGTCATTGATTATTCTGCTGATGGACCAGGGGGTGAATCTCTCTTTCAATCTCCAATAGAGGCAGGATTTCTGTGCTTGTGGCTGGCAGAGTTATCCTCTGAGCCTAGTCCCATTTCAGTGAATTAAGTCAATAATTTTGGCTGACACTCCTGTGGGAGTGCTGCATTGTCAGAGGGTCAGTCCTGTGGGAGTGCTGCACTGTCAGAGGGTCAGTCCTGAGGGAGTGCTGCACTGTTGAAGGGTCAGTACTGAGGGAGAGCTGCACTGACAGAAGGGGTTTTTCTCTGATGAGACATTGAAAGAGTCTGGCCTCTCAGTTGGGTGTAAAAGATGTCACAACCTCTATTTCCTAGAAGAACCAGGGAGTAATCCCCAGTGTTTGACCAATATTGATCACTCAACCATCACCACCAAAGCAGATTTATCCAGTCATTATCACATTTCTGTTTGTGGGATCTTGCTGTGCACAAATTGGCTGTTGTGTTTCTTACATTACAACAATCACTTCAAAACGTTTGTCACTGGCTGTAAAGTGTTTTGGGGCGTTGTGAGTTGCTGAAAGCCGCTCTAGAAATGGAAATTCTTTCTTTTTATTCAATGCAAAATGTGGCAGCTTTTCCCTCAGGCTTTGTGTGTTCAAAGGAACTAATTAAACCGGACCTATCCCAGAGACCTGCTAGTTCGATGTTTAGTTTTCTTTGAAGCTGAACTGACTTTTGCAAATATTAGCGATGGGCATTTAGCATGTCACATCTGGCATTTTCTGGTTGCAGGTTGTGACCCAGATATTGTCATTTATTTTAAATGAGTTAAAACCTTTGTTAAAATAGCAGGCAGGCAATGTCATATGAATGTTGTAAACACTATCTGGGTAACACAACCAAGGTCATTTCCTGATACCCCTCTCAGCTGAATCCTGCTGAGGTATATCATTGTTCTGGGTGCTGTCATTGCACTGATCCAGATTGTTGACTGTCGATTTTAACCTAGACTGCAACATTAAATGCAGCTTCTTAGTTCAAATATTCTACCTTTCTTTTGCACATTCATTATTTCCACAGTTTACAGCTAATTTGAGCACCCATGTACACAGCAACCTTCCACCGAGACCTGTTGGAAATCATACACCTTCCTACAATTTACTTGTGTGAGCTCTTACCACTTACAAGAATTTCTATATTTGCCTATTTTAGAAGTACAAAATATAGTCACAGGAACTTCAGAACAGGAGGAGGTCATTCAGCCCATTGAACCTTTTCCAGCCTCTGTATCTCAACTCTGTTTGCCTGTCTTTCCTCCATGTCCCTTGATATCCTAATAGAATCATAGACTAGAACAGCACAGAGGGAGGCCATTCAGCTCATCAAGTTATCATCAGCTCTTTTGAAGAGCAACCCAGATCGTCCCACTTCCTTGCTCTTTCCCTGTATCCTTGCAATTTTTTTCCTTCAAATATTAATGCAATTCCCTTTCAAAGATTATGATTGAACCTGTTTGGCAATCACTTTAAATCTGTGCCCTCTGGTTATCAACCCTTCAGCAGTGGAAACAATTTCTCTTTATTTACGATATCTAAACACTTCAGGATTTTAAACACCTCTTTGAAAGAACAAAGAACAAAGAACAGTACAGCACAGGAACAGGCCATTCGGCCCTCCAAGCCTGCGCCGATCTTGATGCCTGCCTAAACTAACACCTTCTGTACTTCCGGGGCCCATATCCCTCTATTCCCTTCCTATTCGTGTATTTGTCAAGATGTCTCTTAAACGTCACTATCGTATCTGCTTCCACCACCTCCCCTGGCAGCAAGTTCCAGACACTCACCACCCTCTGTGTAAAAAACTTGCCTCGCACATCCCCTCTAAACTTTGCCCCTCGCACCTTAAACCTATATCCCCTAGTAACTGACTCTTCCACCCTGGGAAAAAGCTTCTGACTATCCACTCTGTCCATGCCGCTCATAACTTTGTAAACCTCTATCATGTCGCCCCTCCACCTCCGTCATTCCAGTGAAAACAATCCGAGGTTTTCCACCCTCTCCTCATAGCTAATGCCCTCCAGACCAGGCAACATCCTGGTAAACCTCTTCTGTACCCTCTCCAAAGCCTCCACGTCCTTCTGGTAGTGTGGCGACCAGAATTGCACGCAATATTCTAAGTGTGGCCTAACTAATGTTCTGTACAGCTGCAGCATGACTTGCCAATTTTTATACTCTATGCCCCGACCGATGAAGGCAAGCATGCCGTTTGCCTTCTTGACTACCTTATCCACCTGCGTTGGCACTTTCAGTGACCTTTTAGCTTTCTCTGTTTTAAAGAGAACAGCCCCAGCTTCTCCAGTCTATCCATATACCTGGATTCCCTCATCCTTTGTAAATCTCTTCTGTACCCTCTCCAAAGCTTTCACATACTTCCTAAAGTTCAGTGCCCGCATTGAACACATTACTGCAGCTGGGGCTGAACCCAACAAAAATCTGCCAATCCCAATCTTGCCATTTTCAATTGACTCCCAGCATCCCCAGCTCTTTGGGATAAAAAGTTCCGGATTTCCACTATTCTTTGTGTGAAAAAGTGTGTCCTGATTTCACTTGTAAATTTGAATTTTAAGATTATGCCCCCTTGTTCTGAATTCCCTGCCAGAGGGAATAGTTTTTCACTATCAACGATATTAACTCATTTGATCATTATAAACACCTCAGTTAGATTTCTCCTCAACCTCCTAACCTCAAGGGAATACAAGCCTAGTCCATGCAACCTGTCCACATATTTTAACCCTTTCAGCCCCAGTATCATTCTGGTGAATCTGCACTGCATTCTGAGACCAATATATCCTTCCTGAGGTATCATGCCCAGAGCTGAGCGTAGAACTCCAGGAGGAGCCCAATCTCCTGAGGTCCCAATCATCACCGACACCAGTCTTCATCAATGACCTTCCATCATAAGGTCAGAAGTTGGGGATGTTCGCTGATGATTGGACAGTGTTCAGCACCAATCACAACTCCTCAAATAATGAAGATTTCCTGCCCACTTAGGATCAATTATCCTTTCTTGACCCACAATGCCCAGGGTCAGTGACCTTACACAAACAATGTCCAGGGTTAGTGACAGTTAGTTAGGGTTGAGGGATTGCTGCACTGTTGGAGGGTCAGTACTGAGGGAGTGCTGCATTGTCAGAGGTCAGTACTGAGGGAACACTGCGCTGTCAGAGGGTCAGTCCTGAGGGAGTGCTGCACTGTCGGAAGATCAGTACTGCGGGGCTGCTGCACTATCGGAGGGACAGTACTGAGGGGATGCTGCACTGCGGGGGATGGGTCAGTACTGAAGGAACACTGCAATGTCAGAGGGTCAGTACTGAGTGAGTGCTGCAATGTCAGATGGTCAGTACCGAAGGAGTGCTGCACTGTCGGAGGGTCCGTACTGAGGGATTGATGCGGTTTTTACAAAGACCCCGTGGCAGTCTCCTACCTTCAGGCATCAAGGTCTCCGTCACCCTGAACTTCTATGCAATTGAATCCTTCCAGGGATCAGCTGCGGATCTAGGTGGCATCTCGCAGTCGACAGCTGATCAGGCCATCAGGCAGGTCACGGGTGCCATTTTCAGGAGGGCAGGGACTACACCCACTTTGACACAGGTGGGTCTGCGCAGGCACACAGGGCATTGGGTTTTAGTCTATCACTGGATTCTCCAGGTGCAGGACATCATCGATTACACTCATGTGGCCATCAAGACACCCAGCGACCAGCCAGTGAGATCCCTCAACAGGAAGGGTTCCACTCTCAACATCCAACCGGTCGGTGACCTCAACAAGAGCTTCCTCCATGTGTGTGCACACTTTCATAGAATAGAATCATAGAAAGTCGAAGACACAGAAAGAGGCCACTTGGCCCATTGTGACTGCACAGGCTGAACAAAAAAGCCACCCAGCCTAATCCTACTTTCCAGCATTTGATCCGTAGCCCTACAGGTTACAGCACTTGAGGTGCATATCCAGACTCTTTTTAAATGAGTTGAGGTTTCTGCCTCAACTACTTTTTCAGGCAGTGAGTTGCAGACCCCCACCACCCTCAGGGTGAAAAAATATTTCCTCATCTCCCTTCTAATCTTTCTACCAATCACTTTAAATCTATACCCTCTCGTCACTGACCTCTCTGCTAAAGGTGAATAGACCCTTCATCTCCACTCTATCCAGGCCCCTCAAAATTTTGTACATTTCAATCAGATCTCCCCTCAGCCTTCTCTGTTCCAAGGAGAACAACCCCAGCTTATCCAATCTTTCCTCATAGCTGCATTTTTCCAGTCCTGGCAACATCCTCGTAAATTGCCTCTGTATCCTCTCTAATGCAATTACATCCTTTCTGTAATGAGGTGACCAGAACTGCACACAGTACTCAAGTTGTGGCCTAACCAATGAGTTAGACAGTTCCAGCATAACCTCCCTGCTCTTGTATTCTATACCTCGGCTAATAAAGGAAAGGATTCCATATACCTTCTTAACCACTTTATCGACCTATCCTGCTAACTTCAGAAATCTATGGATATTCACTCCAAGGTCATAGAAACATAGAAAATAGGAGCAGGAATAGGCCATTCAGCCCTTCAAGCCTGCTCTGCCATTCATTATGATCATGGCTGATCATCCAACTCAGTAACCTGTTCCCACTTTCGCCCCCATATCCTTTGATCCCTTTTGCCCCAAGAGCTATATCTAACTCCTTCTTGAAAACATACAATGTTTTGGCTTCAACTGCTTTCTGTGGTAGCGAATTCCACAGGCTCACCACTCTCTGGATGAAGAAATTTCTCCTCATCTCAGTCCTGAAAGGTTTACCCCGTATCCTTAGACTATGACCCCTGGTTCTGGATTCCCCCACCATCGGGAACATCCTTCCTGCATCTACCCTGTCAAGTCCTGTTAGAATTTTATAGGTTTCTATGAGATATCCCCCTTAATTCCTCTATGCTTCTCAGTATTTTCCCATTAATCATGTATTCCTTTGCCTTGTTAGACCTCCCCAAATGCATCACCTCACACTTCTCCAAGTTGAATTCCATTTGCCACTTTTCTGCCCACCTGACCAATCCATTGATATCTTCCTGCAGTCTACAACGATCTTCCTCACTATCATATTGCAAACTTCTTGATCATGTCTCCTACATCTACATCCAAATCATTAATATATACCACAAAAACCAGGGGACCCAGTACTGAGCCCTGCAGAACACCACTGGAATAATAGAATCATGGAAAGTTTAAGGCACAGGAAGAGGCCACTTGGCCCATTGTGTCTGTGCCGACTGAAAAACAATCTACCGATTCTAATCCCACCTTCCAGCAAAAATGCCTGTTTCCCTTTGTTTCCTGCTACTGAGCGAATTTTGAATTGAGCATGCTACATTTCCCTGGATCCCATGGGCTTTTATTTTTTTAACCAGTCTGCCATGTGGGACCTTCTCAAAAATCTTGCTAAAAACCATGTAAACCACATCAACTACACCACCCTCGTCTATCTTCCTTGTTACTTTCTCAAAAAATTCAATCAAGTTAGTCAGACACGACCTTCCCTTAACAAATCCATGCTGAGTATACTTGATTAATTCATGCCTTTCTAAGTGACAATTGATCCTGTCTCTCATTCAAATTGATTCCAATAATTTGCTCATGACTGAGATTAGACTGACTGGCGTGTAATTATTCGGTCTATCCCTCACTCCCTTTTTAAACAAAGGTGCTAGGTTAGCAGTCCTCCAATCCTCTGGCACCACACCTGTATCCAGTGAGGACTGGAAAATGATGGTCAGACCTTCCACTATTTCCTCTCTTGCTTCTTTTAACAGCCTTGGGTACATTTCATCCAGCGTTGGTGATTTATCCACTGTCAAGGATGCTAAACCCGTTAATGCTTCCTCTCTCCCTATGTTTATCACATCCAATACTTCACACTCCTCCTCCTTAGCTACAATATCTGCATTTAGGGCGGCACAGTGGCGCAGTGGTTAGCACCGCAGCCTCACAGCTCCAGCGACCCGGGTTCAATTCTGGGTACTGCCTGTGTGGAGTTTGCAAGTTCTCCCTGTGTCTGCGTGGGTTTCCTCCGGGTACTCCAGTTTCCTCCCACATGCCAAAGACTTGCAGGTTGACAGGTTAATTAGCCATTATAAATTGCCCCTAGTATAGGTAGGTGGTAGGGAAATGTAGGGATGTGGTAGGAATATGGAATTAGTGTAGGATTAGTATAAATGGGTGGTTGATGGTCGGCACCAACTCGGTGTGCCGAAGGGCCTGTTTCAGTGCTGTATCACTAAACTTATTTTATTTATTTATTGATACAGCACTGAAACAGGCCCTTCAGCCCACCGAGTCTGTGCCGACCAACAACCACCCATTTAAACTAACCCTACAGTAATCCCATATTCCCTACCACCTACCAACACTGGGGGCAATTTAAAATGGCCAATTTACCTATCACCTGCAAGTCTTTGGCTGTGGGAGGAAACCGGAGCACCCGGCGAAAACCCACGCGGTCACAGGGAGAACTTGCAAACTCCGTACAGGCAGTACCCAGAATTGAACCCGGGTCCCTGGAGCTGTGAGGCTGCGGTGCTAACCACTGTGCCACTCCTATTGTCCCCATCATTTGTGAAGACAGACACAAAGTATTCATTAAGAACCCACATCTTCCGCTCCTACACATAGGTTACGTTTTTGGTCTTTTATGGGCCCTACTCTTTCCTTAGTTTTCTTACTCTTAATGTATTCATAAAACATTTTTGGGTTCACTTTGATTTTGCTTGCCAATATTCTTTCATGCCCTCTCTTTGCTTTCCTAATTTCCTTTCTGATTTCACCCTTCCACTTTCTATACTCCTCTTGGCTTTCTGTAGTATTGAGTTCTCTGTGTCGGACATAAGCTTTCCTTTTCTGCCTCATCTTAACCTGTAAGCTCCTTGACATCCATGGGCATCTAGATTTGGCCGTCTCACCCTTTTTCTTTGTGGGAACATGTTTACTCTGAACCCCTTGAAAATTGGCCTTATCCCAATTAAGAATCTAACTCCTGTTCTGTATCTGTCCTTTTCCGTAATTATGTTAAAACTGACTGAATTATGATCACTCCCACCAAAATGCTCTCCCGCTGCCACTCCTTCCACTTGCCCAACTTTATTTCCTGAAACTAAGTCTAAAACTGCATCTTCTCTTGTTGGACTTGCTACATACCGGGCAAAAAAGTTCTCCTGAATGCACCTCAAGAATTCTGCTCCCTCAATTCCTTTCACACTAAAACTATCCCAGTTAATATTGGGATAGTTAAAATCCCCTACAATTACTGCCCTATTGTTCTTGCACTTCTCAGAGATTTGCCTACATATCTGCTCTGCTATCTCCCTCTGACTGTTTGGGGTCTATAGTACATTCCCAGCAGTGTGATTGCCCCTGTTTTGTTCCTCAGCTCAATCCATATGGTCTCATTTGCTGATCCTTCTAACATATCATCCCTCTTCATAGCTGTAGTTGTTTCTCCAACCAAAATTGCCACCCCTCCCTTTTTTTAATCCCCCTCTCTATCTCGTCTGAAAATCCTGTAACCAGGGTTGTTGAGCTGCCATTCCTTCCCTCTTTAAGCTGTTTTTGTAATAGCAATGCCTGTGCCCTCAGCTCACCTGCTTTATTTGCTATCTTCCTTGCATTGAAATAGATACCCTTGAGCACTGCCAAACTCTTTTTTTAATTTTCTATTCTTTGTTTCCTCTGCCTTCCATTTCCATTTCAACGCCTCGGGTTCCGAGGAAGGGTCACTGACCCGAGACGTTGACTCTGCTTCTCTTTCCACAGATGCTGCCAGACCTGTTGAGTGGTTCCAGCATTTCTTGTTTTTACTCAGTAAGTATTTTTGCCTTGCCCTGCACCTCTAAGTATATATCATCCTTTATCCCTAATAGGCCCCACCAGCCCTCTTACTATTTACATGCTGGTGGAAGAGTTTTGCATTCTCGTTTATGTTAACTGCCATCTGTTCTCATATTCTCTCTTTGCCAGTCTTACTTTCCTCTTCACTTCCCCTCTCAACTTATTGTATTTGGCCCATCTTGCACTTGATGAATTCACCTGACATGCACCATATACCATCTGTTTTTGTTTAATCATGTTCTCTACCTCACTCGCCATCCAAGGAGCCCTGGCTTTGGTTCACTCACCTTTCACCCTTGTTGGAATGTACCTTGAAACATCTCTTCCTTAAAGATCACCCATTGCTCCATTACAGTTTTTCCTGTCAGTCTTTGGTTACATTTTACACCAGCTAGATCCCTTCTCATCACATTGAAGTTAGCCCCCTATCAGTTTAGAATTTCTACTGTACATTGTCCTTACTCTTCTCCACTCCTAATCTAAACTCTGTGATACGATGATCAGTCTTACCCAAGTGCCCCCCACAGACACTTGGTCCACTTGGCCCACCTCATTCCCCAGCACCAGATCCAGCACTGCCTCCTTTCTAGTGGACTGAGAAGTACTCCATTTTAGAAATTCCTCCCCCTCCTTTCCCTTTACTCTAACATTATCCAAATTGATATTTGGGTAATTAAAGTCCCCCAATATCACCACTCTACAGTTCTTGCACATCTCTGTGAATTCCTTACAGATTTGCTCCTCTATCTCTCTTTCACTCTTACAGGCCTATAGAATTCCCCCAATTGGGTAACCTTACCTTTTTTTCTCAACTCTAACCAAATGGACTTTGTCCTTACCCCCACAAGAACATTCTTTCTTTCCAATCCTACAATGTTTTCCCTAATCAGTATTGCCAACCCCCACCTCCCTTTTTTCTGTCCCTATTATTAAGCACACAGTTCTCACCATGTTAAGCCGTTATTCTCAACACTTCATATTTCCACACATCTATTTGTCATTGTAGCTCACCAACCTTATTCACAACACTGTGATTTTACATACATGCATTGTAAATCTTCTTTGTATTCATCCTAGCCCTTCTCAGTCTGCTTCTATCTAGAGTCATAGAGTTATACAGAATTGAAACAGGCCCTTCAGCCCATCATGTCTGTGCCAACCATCAAGCACCTATCTATTCGAATCCCATTTTCCAGCACTTGGCCCGTAGCCTTGTATGCTATGGCGTTTCAAGTGCTCATCTAAATACTTCTTAAATGTTGTGAGGGTTCCTGCCTCTATCACCCCTTCAGGCAGTGCGTTCCAGATTCCAACCACCCTCTGGGTGAAAATTGTTTTCCTCAAATCCCCTCTAAACCTCCTGCCCCTTATCTTAAATCTATGCTCCCTGGTTATTGACCCCTCCGCTAAGGGAAAATGTTTCTTCCTATCGACCCTATCTTTGCCCCTCATACTTTTGTATACCTCAATCATGTTCCCCCTCAGTCTTCTCTGCTCTAGGGAAAGAACCCTTGCCTATCCAGTCTTTCTTCATAGCTGAAATGCTCCAGCCCAGGCAACATCCTGGTGAATCTCCTTTGCACCCTCTCCAGTGCAATCACACCCTTCCTATAGTGCATTGACCAGAACTGTACACAGTACTCTCGCTGTGGCCTAACTAGCGTTTTATGCAGCTCCGTCCTAACCTCCCTGTTCTTATATTCTATGCCTCGGCCACTGCTCCGCCCATCTTACCAGCCTATCTATATCGTCCTGTAATCTAAGGCTGTCCTCCTCATTATTTACGACACCACCAATTTTCGTGTCATCTGCGAACTTACTGATCATACCTCCGATATTCACGTCTCAATCAATAATTGTTAGCGGGAATGAATCTAGAAGAATCACTCAACACTCAGGTCTGCTCCAATGTCAAACAGTTTATTGAGTTACGCCAGTGGGGAGCAGGTCACTGCTCAATCCAGATTCCTCTCCACCGAACAAAGGAAAATCATCAATACTTATACATTTTTCAAACAGTTACTCAGCCCATCCTGGCTGGACATGATCCAATCATAACGGTTATTGATTACATACATGACATATATTACCAATTAGATTACTCACTAGGCATCATGTGGCTACGTGATCAGCTCATAGCAAGCCCCCTGATCATCTTGTGATGTTTCCCAGACCCCCTTATCAACTATCCTTGAGTCTTCACAATGAATCCTTCTACCTTTATCAAGCTTGCATTCCTGATTGCTTCGTGCAGTCTGCAGTTACACAAAGCAGCTGTCTTATACACTGATATGAGGGGGCCCTCCTTGGTCAGGCTAATTGCCTGTGCTAAGCAGTACCATGCTCAAGGCTGCAAGCTAACTAACTTGTCCCACAATGCCTTGGGTAAGTACTCCATTTTGTAACAATATGTGGCTATACTTTCATCTTATATATATATATATATATGTGTATTTATTTATCTGCATCGGCCACAATTTTTCCTTCTACAATAATGTACACTACAAATAGCAAAGGTCCCAGCACCGCTCCCTGTGGTACACCATTGGTCACCGGCTTCCACTCAAAAAAACCCTCAACCATCACCTCCTGCCACTAAGCCAATTTTGGATCCAATTTGCCAAATTGCCCTGGATCCCATGGGCTCTAACTTTCTTAACCAATCTCCCGTGCGGGACCTTATCAAAAGCCTTACTGAAGTCCATGTAGACTACATCAGCTCTAAATAGCTGGGTAAGTATCTACGGTAAGAAAGGTTTACAGTTTTTTTTTCATACATAGCAAGTAGTGTTTTTTTAGGGAGTTCTGTAGTAACGAGGACCAAGGAAGAAGGGCCCTAGAGTAATTGATATTATTTGACATTAAGATCTTCCAAAAGGTTAATTTAAAGGGTTATGTCATGGCAGGAGAGCTCAAAGCCGTGGTGCGCTCCTCGTGCTCCATGTCGGAAGCTGGGAACATTTCCCGTGTCCGGGACTGGCATGTGTGCAGGAAGTGTATCCAGCTGCAGCTCCTGGAAGCCTGGGTTTCGGAGCTGGAGCGGCAGCTGGGGACACTGTGGAGCATCCATGAGGCGGAGAGTATTGTGCATAGCACGTATAGAGAGGTGGTCACACCGCAAGCTCAGACTCCACAGGCAGGAAGGGAATGGGTGACCACCAGGCAGAGCAAGAGGACTAGGCAGGCAGTTCAGGAATCTCCTGTGGCTATTCCTCTGCAAAACAGATATACTGCTTTGGATACTGTTGGGGGGAATGGCCTCTCAAGAGAAAGCAGGAACAGCCCAATTCATTGCACCACGGTTGACTCTGCTGCACAGGGGAGGAGTAAAAAGTGTGGGAATGCAATAGTTATAGGAGTGATTGGGGAGGGTTTAAACTAACATGGCAAGGAGTCAGAGGAGGACGGATCAAAGACAAGAACAAAAGACAGTAGGGAAATAAGAAAAGTGATAGGCAGAGAAATCAAGGGCCACAGTGAAAAATAGTGGGAAGGGGACAAGTAATGTTAAAAAAAAGCCTGAAGACAAGGTGACCAGGAATGGGAAATGAACATCCAGGGGTATGCAGTATTTAGGAAGGAGAGACAAAAAGCAAAAGGCGATGGAGTTGCATTGCGGGTTAAGGAGGAAATTAACGCAATAGTGAGGAAAGATATTAGCTCTGATGATGTGGAATCTGTATGGGTAGAGCTGAGAAACACTAAGGGGCAAAAAACGTTAGTGGGGGTTGTATATAGACCCCCAAACTGTAGTGGTGATGTTGGGAATGGCATTAAACAGGAAATTAGAGATGCGTGTGAGAAAGGAACATCTGTAATTATGGGTGACTTTGATCTGCATATAGATTGGGCAAATCAAATTGGTAGAGGAGGAATTCTTGGAGTGTATACGGGATGGTTTTCTGGACCAATACATTGAGGAACCAAGTAGAGAACAGGCCATCCTTGATTGGGTATTGTGGAATGAGAGAGGAATAATTGACAATCTAGTGGTGCGAGACCCCTTGGCGATGAGCGATCATAATATGATAGAATTCTTCATCAAGATGGAGAGTAACATAGTTGGTTCTGAGATTCGAGTCCTGAATCTTAGCAAAGGAAACTACGAAGGTATGAGGCGTGAGTTGGCTATGATGGATTTGGAAACGTTACTTAAAGGGATGATGGTGGATAGGCAATGGCAAACATTTAAAGAGTGCATGGATGAACTGCAACAATTGTTTATCCCACAGCTACCTCAACTACACTTCTTCACACCCTACCTCCTGTAAGGACTCCATTCCATTCTCCCAGTTTCTCCGTCTCCGACGCATCTGCTCTGATGATGCTACCTTCCATGTCGGTGCTTCTGATATGGCCTCCTTTTTCCTCAACCGAGGATTTCCCCCCACTGTGGTTGACAGGGCCCTCAACCGTGTCTAACCCATTCCCCGCACCTCTACCCTCACCCCTTCCCCTCCCTCCCAGAACCGTGACAGGGTTCCCCCTGTCCTCACTTTTCATCCCACCAGCCTCCATATCCAAAGGATCATCCTCCGCCATTTTCGCCACCTCTAGCGTGATGCCACTACCAGTCGCATCTTCCCCTCCCTTCCCCTGTCAGCATTCCGAAGGGATCGTTCCCTCCGCGACACCCTGGTCCACTCCTCCATTACCCCCACCACCTCGTCCCCGTCCCAGGGCACCTTCCCCTGCAATCGCAGGAGGTGTAATACCTGCCCATTTACCTCCTCTCTCCTCACTATCCCAGGCCCCAAACACTCCTTTCAGGTGAAGCAGCGATTTACTTGTACTTCTTTCAATGTAGTATACTGTATTCGCTGCTCACAGTGTGGTCTCCTCTACATTGGGGAGACCAAGCGCAGACTGGGTGACCGCTTTGCGGAACATCTCCGCTCAGTCCGCAAGCAGGACCATGAGCTTCCGGTTGCTTGCCATTTCAACACTCCCCTTACTCTCATGCTCACATCTCTGTCCTGGGATTGCTGCAGTGTTCCAGTGAACATCAACGCAAGCTCGAGGAACAGCATCTCATCTACCGATTAGGCACACTACAGCCTGCCGGACTGAACATTGAGTTCAATAATTTCAGAGCATGACAGCCCCCCATTTTACTTTCATTTTTAGTTATTTTTTCTTCCTTTCTTTTACATTCTTTTTTACATTTTTTACAATCTTTTTTTGCATTTATTTCATTTTATCTTAGTTTGTTCAGTTTGCTTACCCACTGTTTTTTTCAGGTTTTTTTTCAGGTTTGCACTTGCTGCTGTTCAATATTCAGTGTATTCACACCTAATCTGTACTAATGCTTTGTCTTTCAACACACCATCAACATAGAACATATTGTTTGCCTTTGCTCCGTGACCTTTTGGTCAGCTATGTGGCCTGGTCCAATCTGCACCTTCTCCTTTGTTATCTCTTGCCCCACCCCCACCTCACTTGCTTATAATCTGTGACTTTTCTAATATTTGTCAGTTCCGAAGAAGGGTCACTGACCCGAAACGTTAACTCTGCTTCTCTTTCCACAGATGCTGCCAGACCTGCTGAGTGATTCCAGCATTTCTTGTTTTTGTTTCAGATTTCCAGCATCCACAGTATTTTGCTTTTATTATAATTGTTTATCCCTGTCTGGCGCAAAAGTGAAATGGGGAAGATAGCCAAACCATGGCTTACAAGGGAAATTAGAGATAGCATTAGATCCAAGGAAGAGGCATATAAATCTGCCAGAAAAAACAACCTACCTGAGGATTGGGAGCAGTTTAGAATTCAGCAAAGGAGGACCAAGGGATTGATTAAGAAGGGGAAAATAGAGAACGATAGCAAGCTTGCGGGGAACATAAAAACTGACTGTAAAAGTTTCTATCGGTATGTGAAGAGAAAAAGATTGGTGAAGACAAATGTCTCACAGTCAGAAACAGGGGAATTTATTATGGGGACTAAAGAAATGGCTGACCAACTAAATGCATACTTTGGTTCTGTCTTCACAAAGGAGGACACAAATATCATACCAGAAATGTTGGGGAACACAGGGCTTAGTGAGAGAGAGGAACTGAAGGAAATCAGTATTAGTAGAGAAATGGTGTTGGGGAAGTTGATGGGAATGAAGGCCAATAAATCCCCAGGGCCTGATGGTGTGCATCCCAGAGTACTTAAGGAAGTGGCCCCAGAAATAGTGGATGCATTGGTGGTCATCTACCAAGATTCTATAGACTCTAGAACAGTTCCTACAAATTGAAGGGTAGCTAGGGTCAAGGATGTCTCGGAGAGGCTACAGGACATTGGGGAGGGTGAGCAGCCAGAGGTCGTGGTCCATATTGGTACTAACCACATAGACAGGAAAAGAGATGAGGTCCTGCAAAGTGAATATAGGGAGTTAGGCAGAAGGTTAAAAAGCAGGACCTCCAGGGTTGTAATCTCAGGATTACTCCCTGTGCCATATGCTAGTGAGGGTAGGAATAGGAGGATAAGGCAAATGAATGCGTGGCTGAAGAGCTGGCGTAGGCGGGAGGGCTTCAGCTACTTGGATCATTGGGATTTCTTCTGGTGCAGAGGTGACCTGTACAAGAAGGACGGGTTGCATCTACACTGGAGGGGGACCAATATCCTTGTGGAGAAGTTTGCTAGCACTACTTGGGAGTGTTTAAACTTGTCTTGCAGGGGGGTGGGACCCAAAGTAGTAGTCTCTCAGATGAGATAGTTGAGGCAAATGTAGAGATTAAAGCAAGCAAGCCCAGTAGGCAGGCTGGGCAGGGGCAGGACAGCGAGTGTGGAAGGTCTGGTAGGCTAAACTGCATTTACTTTAATGTAAGAAGTCTTACAGGTAAGGCAGATGAACTCAGAGCATGGATCGGTACATGGGATTGTGATATTATAGCTATTACGGAAACGTGGCTGAGGGATGGGCAGGATTGGCAGCTCAATGTTTCGGGGTACCGATCTTTACAGCATGACAGAGGTGGAGGTAAGAGAGGAGGGGGAGTTGCACTATTGATGAGGGAGGACATCTTGGCAGTACATAGAGAGGATATCCCAGGGGGAATGTCCAGCGAGGCCATATGGGTAGAACTTAGAAATAAGAGAGGGGTGATCACTTTGATGGGATTGTACTATAGGCCCCCCAATAGTCAGAGGGAAGTGGAGGAGCATATACGTAGAGAAATCACAGATAGGTGTAGGAATTATAGGGTTGTAATAGTAGGTGATTTTAACTTCCCTCATATTGACTGGGACTGACTTAGTGCTAAGGGTTCAGATGGGGAAGAATTTGTTAAGTGTGTCCAGGATAGTTTTCTGAAGCAGTATGTGGATGGCCCTACTAGAGAAGGGGCTACACTCAACCTCCTCTTAGGAAATGAGAATGGGCAGGCGGTTGATGTGTCAGCGGGGGAGAACTTTGGGACCAGTTACCATAACTCTATTAGCTTCAAGATAGTTATGGAAAAGGATAGGACTGGTCCTCAGGTTGAAGCCCTAAATTGGGGGAAGGCTAATTTTGATGGCATCAGACAGGAACTCTCAAAAGTTGAATGGGAGAGGCTGTTTACAGGTAAAGGGATGTCTGGCAAGTGGGAGGCTTTTGGCGCAGTGGTTAGCACTGCAGCCTCACAGCTCCAGCGACCCAGGTTCGGTTCTGGGTACTGCCTGTGTGGAGTTTGCAAGATCTCCCTGTGACCGTGTGGATTTTACCCAGGTGCTCCGGTTTCCTCCCACAGCCACAACTTGCAGGTTGATAGGTAAATTGGCCATTATAAATTGCCCCCAGTATAGGTCGGTGGTAGGGGAATTGAGGGAAGGTGGGGATGTGGTAATAATTTTGGATTAATGTTCTTTTCTTTTGGGCCTCCTTATCTCGAGAGACAATGGATACGCGCCTGGAGGTGGTCAGTGGTTTGTGAAGCGGCGCCTGGAGTGGCTATAAAGGCCAATTCTGGAGTGACAGGCTCTTCCACAGGTGCTGCAGAGAAATTTGTTTGTCGGGGCTGTTGCACAGTTGGCTCTCCCCTTGCGCCTCTGTCTTTTTTCCTGCCAACTACTAAGTCTCTTCGACTCGCCACAATTTAGCCCTGTCTTTATGGCTGCCCGCCAGCTCTGGCGAATGCTGGCAACTGACTCCCACGACTTGTGATCAATGTCACACGATTTCATGTCGCGTTTGCAGACGTCTTTATAACGGAGACATGGACGGCCGGTGGGTCTGATACCAGTGGCGAGCTCGCTGTACAATGTGTCTTTGGGGATCCTGCCATCTTCCATGCGGCTCACATGGCCAAGCCATCTCAAGTGCCGCTGACTCAGTAGTGTGTATAAGCTGGGGGTGTTGGCCGCTTCAAGGACTTCTGTGTTGGAGATATAGTCCTGCCACCTGATGCCAAGTATTCTCCGAAGGCAGCGAAGATGGAATGAATTGAGACGTCGCTCTTGGCTGGCATACGTTGTCCAGGCCTCGCTGCCGTAGAGCAAGGTACTGAGGACACAGGCCTTATACACTCGGACTTTTGTGTTCCGTGTCAGTGCGCCATTTTCCCACACTCTCTTGGCCAGTCTGGACATAGCAGTGGAAGCCTTACCCATGCGCTTGTTGATTTCTGCATCTAGAGACAGGTTACTGGTGATAGTTGAGCCTAGGTAGGTGAACTCTTGAACCACTTCCAGAGCGTGGTTGCCAATATTGATGGATGGAGCATTTCTGACGTCCTGCCCCATGATGTTCGTTTTCTTGAGGCTGATGGTTAGGCCAAATTCATTGCAGGCAGCCGCAAACCTGTCGATGAGACTCTGCAGGCACTCTTCAGTGTGAGATGTTAAAGCAGCATCGTCAGCAAAGAGGAGTTCTCTGATGAGGACTTTCCGTACTTTGGACTTCGCTCTTAGACGGGCAAGGTTGAACAACCTGCCCCCTGATCTTGTGTGGAGGAAAATTCCTTCTTCAGAGGATTTGAACGCATGTGAAAGCAGCAGGGAGAAGAAAATCCCAAAAAGTGTGGGTGCGAGAACACAGCCCTGTTTCACACCACTCAGGATAGGAAAGGGCTCTGATGAGGAGCCACCATGTTGAATTGTGCCTTTCATATTGTCATGGAATGAGGTGATGATACTTAGTAGCTTTGGTAGACATCCGATCTTTTCTAGTAGTCTGAAGAGACCACGTCTGCTGACGAGGTCAAAGGCTTTGGTGAGATCAATGAAAGCAATGTAGAGGGGCATCTGTTGTTCGCGGCATTTCTCCTGTATCTGACGAAGGGAGAACAGCATGTCAATGGTCGATCTCTCTGCACGAAAGCCACACTGCGCCTCAGGGTAGACGCGCTCGGCCAGCTTCTGGAGCCTGTTCAGAGCGACTCGAGCAGACTTTCCCCACTATGCTGAGCAGGGAGATTCCACGGTCGTTGTTGCAGTCACCGCGGTCACCTTTGTTTTTATAGAGGGTGATGATATTGGCATCGCGCATGTCCTGAGGTACTGCTCCCTCATCCCAGCACAGGGAAAGCAGTTCGTAGAGTGCTGAAAGTATAGCAGGCTTGGCACTCTTGATTATTTCAGGGGTAATGCTGTCCTTCCCAGCGGCTTTTCCGCTGGCTAGAGAATCAATGGCATCACTGAGTTCCGATTTGGTTGACTGTACGTCCAGCTCATCCATGACTGGTAGAGGCTGGGCTGCATTGAGGGCAGTCTCAGTGACAGCATTCTCCCTGGAGTACAGTTCTAGGTAGTGCTCAACCCAGCGGTCCATCTGTTTGCGTTGGTCAGTGATTATGTCCCCCTGATTTAGATTTGAGGGGGGCGATCTTCTTGATGGTTGGCCCAAGAGCTCTCTTCATGCCATCATACATTCCTCTGATGTTTCCGGTGTCTGAGGCCAGCTGAATATGACTGCATAGGTGTTGCCAGTAGCTAAAGACCAGTTCTATGAACAACTCCATAACATCATTAGCAGCATCCCCAACACTGAACACCTATTCGTGCTGGGGGACTTTAATGCCAGGGTTGGGGCCGACCATGACTCATGGCCCTCCTGCCTTGGGCGCTATGGCGTTGGAAGGATGAATGAGAACGGGCAGAGACTGCTTGAGTTGTGTACCTATCATAACCTCTGCATTACCAACTCGTTCTTTCACACTAAACCCTGTCATCAGATTTCATGGAGACACCCAAGATCACGTCGTTGGCACCAGCTGGACCTCATCGGCACAAGGCGAGCCTCTTTAAACAGTGTTCAAATCACACGCAGCTTCCACAGTGCGGACTGCGACACCGACCACTCCCTGGTGTGCAGCAAGGTTAGACTCAGACCAAAGAAGTTGCATCATTCCAAGCAGAAGGGCCACCCACGCATCAACACGAGCAGAATTTCTCACCCACAGCTGTTACAAAAATTTCTAAATTCACTTGTGTCAGCCCTTCAAAACACTCCCACAGGGGATGCTGAGATCAAGTGGACTCACATCAGAGACGCCATCTATGAGTCAGCTTTGACCACCTACGGCAAAAGTGCGAAGAGAAATGCAGACTGGTTTCAATCTCATAATAAAGAGCTGGAACCTGTCATAGCCGCTGAGCGCATTGCACTGTTGAACTACAAGAAAGCCCCCAGCGAGTTAACATCCGCAGCACTTAAAGCAGCCAGAAGTACTGCGCAAAGAACAGCTAGGCGTTGCGCAAACGACTACTGGATTAATGTAGGATGAGTATAAATGGGTGGTTGATAGTCGGCACAGACTTGGTGGGCCGAAGGGCCTGTTTCAGTGCTGTATCTCTAAATAATAAAATAATGAATTAAAATAAAATAAAAGTGAGATAGGAAGAGTTCAGGGCCGGCATGTTCCTGTTAGATTGAAGGGCAAGGCTGGCAAGTTTAGGGAACCTTGGTTGACGAGGGATATTGAGGGTCTGGTCAGGACAAAGGTGGAGTCATATGTCAGGTATAGGCAGCTGGGATCGAGCGAGTCCCTCGAGGAGTATAGGGGATGTAGGACTACACTTAAGAAGGAAATTAGGAGGGCGAAAAGGAGCCATGAGATTTCCCTGGCAGATAAGATAAAGGAGAATCCTAAAAGATTCTATAAGTATATTAAGAGTAAAAGGGTAGCTAGGGAGAGAGTAGGTCCCCTTAAATATCAGTGTGGCAATCTATGTGCGGAGCCACGGGAAATGGGCGAGGTCTTAAATGAATATTTCTCGTCTGTATTTATTGTGGAGAAGGTCATGGAAGTCAAGGGAGGGAACAGCGATATCCTGGAGCATATCAACATTACAAAGGAGGAGGTGTTGGAGGTTTTGAAGCACATTAAGGTGGATAAATCCCAGGGCCTGACCAGGTGTATCCTAGGATGCTATGGGAAGCAAGGGAGGAGATTGCTGGGGCACTGGCAGAGATTTTTGTATCATCGTTAGCCACGGGTGAGGTACCGGAAGACTGGAG
This sequence comes from Heterodontus francisci, assembly GCF_036365525.1. NCBI lineage: Eukaryota > Metazoa > Chordata > Chondrichthyes > Heterodontiformes > Heterodontidae > Heterodontus > Heterodontus francisci. The sequence continues at coordinate 827,737 of NC_090389.1, read as the reverse complement.
AATAGCTAATGTTGTGCCTTTATCTAAGAAGGGCAGCAGGGATAAGCCAGGGAACTACAGGCCGGTGAGCCTTACATCAGTGGTGGGAAAGTTATTGGAAGGAATTCTGAGAGACAGGATTTATATGCATCTGGAAGGGCATGGTCTGATTAGGGATAGTCAGCATGGCTTTGTGCGTGGGAAATCATGTCTCACGAATTTGATTGAGTTTTTTGAGGAGGTGACCAAGAGGATTGACGAGGGCAGGGTGATGGACATTGTCTACATGGACTTTAGCAAGGCCTTGGACAAGGTCCCGCATGGTAGGCTGGTCCAGAAGGTTCAAACACATGGGATCCAGGGTGAGCTAGCAAATTGGATACAAAATTCGCTTGGTGACAGGAGGCAGAGGGTGGTAGTGGAGGGTTGTTTTTCAGATTGGAGGCCGGTGACCAGTGGTGTGCCGCAGGGATCGGTGCTGTGCCCTCTGTTGTTTGTCATATACATTAATGATTTGGATGTGAATGCAGGGGGCATGATGAGTAAGTTTGGAGATGACACCAAAATTGGTGGTATAGTGGACAGTGAAGAAGGTTGTCTAGGTTATAACAGGATATAGATCAACTGGGAAAGTGGGCAAGGGAGTGGCAAATGGAATTTAACGCAGACAAGTGTGAAGTGATGCATTTTGGGAAGTTAAACCAGGGCATAACAAAAAACAGTGAATGGCAGGGCCCTGGGGAGTGTTGTTGAGTAGAGAGACCTTGGGGTGCAAGTACATAGTTCCCTGAAAGTGGCAACACAGGTAGACAGGGTGGTGAAGAAGGCATATGGCATGCTTGCCTTCATCAGCCGAGGCATTGAGTACAAGAGTTGGGACGTCATGTTACAGTTGTACATAGCGTTGGTTAGGCCGCATTTGGAGTACTGTGTGTAGTTCTGGTCGCCGCACTACAGGAAAGATATGATTAAGCTAGAGAGGATGCAGAAAAGATTCACAAGGATGTTGCCTGGTTTGGAGGGCTTGAGTTATAAAGAGAGATTGGATAGGCTGGGTCTGTTTTCTCTGGAGCGAAGGAGGCTGAGAGGGGACATGATAGAGGTATATAAAATTATGAGAGGCATAGATAGGGTAGATAGTCAGAGGCTGTTTCCCATGGTAGAGGTGACTAAAACTAGAGGGCATAGATTTAAGGTGAGAGGGAGGAGGTTTAAAGGGGTAAATTTTTCACACAAAGAATAGTGGGTATATGGAATGAGCTGCCTGAGGTGGTGGAGGCAGGAACAGTAGCAACATTTAAGAGGCATCTGGACAGGTACTTGAATGAGCAAGGCATAGAGGGATATGGAATTAATGCAGGCAGGTGGGATTCTGGTCGCATTATAATAGGCATTATGGTCGGCATGGACACGATGGGCCTAAGGGCCTGTTTCTATGCTGTACGGCTCTATGACTCGATAATGTAACTCCACTATTTAAAAAGGGAGGTAGAGAGAAAGCAGGGAATTATAGATCAGTCAGCCTGACGTCGGTAGTGGGGGAAAATTCTGGAGTCCAACATCAAAGATTTTATAGCAGATCACTAAGAGAACTGTGGTAGAATCGAGCAGAGGCAACATGGATTTACGAAAGGGAAATCATGCTTGACAAATCTACTAGAATTCTTTGAGGATGTAACTAGTAGAGTTGATGAGGGGGAGCCAGTGGATGTGGTTTATTTGGACTTTCAGAAGGCTTTCGACAAAGTCCCACATAAGAGATTAGCGTGTAAAATTAAAGCGCATGGGATTGGGGGTAGTGTATTGCGATGGATAGAAAATTGGTTGGCAGACAGGAAACAAAGAGTAGGGATAAATGGGTCTTTTTCCGAATGGCAGGCAGTGACTCGTGGGGTACCGCAGGGATTGGTGCTGGGACCCCAGCTATTCACAATATATATTAATGATTTAGATGAGGGAACTAAATGTAATATCTCCAAATTTGCAGATGACACAAAACTAGGTAGGAGGGTGAGTTGTGAGGAGGATGCAGAGAGGCTTCAGGGTGATTTGGACAAGTTGAGTGAGTGGGTTAATGTAGGGGCGGCACAGTGGCGCAGTGGTTAGCACCGCAGCCTGACAGCTCCAGGGACCTGGGTTCGATTCTGGGTACTGCCTGTGTGGAGTTTGCAAGTTCTCCCTGTGTCTGCGTGGGTTTTCTCCGGGTGCTCCAGTTTCCTCCCACAAGCCAAAAGACTTGCAGGTTGATAGGTAAATTGGCCATTATAAATTGTCACTAGTATAGGTAGGTGGTAGGGAAATATAGGGACAGGTGGGGATGTTTGGTAGGAATATGGGATTAGTGTAGGATTAGTATAAATGGGTGGTTGATGTTCGACACAGACTCGGTGGGCCGAAGGGCCTGTTTCAGTGCTGTATCTCTAATCTAATCATAATCTCATGGCAGAAGCAGTATAATGTGGATAAATGTGAGGTTATCCACTTTGTAGCAAAAACAGGAAGGCAGATTATTATCTGAACGGCTATAAACTGAGAGAGGGGAATATGCAGCAAGACCTGGGTGTTCTCGTACACCAGTCACTGAAGGTAAGTGTGCAGGTGCAACAGGCGGTAAAAAAGGCAAATGGTATGTTGGCCTTCATAGCGAGAGGATTCGAGTACAGAAGCAGGGATGTCTTGCTGCAATTTTACAGGGTCTTGGTGAGGCCACACCTGGAATATTGTGTGCAGTTTTGGTCTCCATATCTGAGGAAGGATGTTCTTGCTATAGAGGGAGTGCAGCGAAGGTTTACCAGACTGATTCCTGTGATGGTGGGACTGACGTATGCAGAGAGATTGAGTCGGTTAGGATTATATTCGCTGGAGTTCAGAAGAGTGAGGGGGGATCTCATAGAAACCTATAAAATTCTCACAGGACTTGACAGGGTAGATGCAGGAAGGATGTTCCCGATGGTGGGGAGTCCAGAACCAGGGGTCATAGTCTAAGGATATGGGGTAAACCATTCAGGACTGAGATGAGGAGAAATTATTTCACCCAGAGAGTGGTGAGCCTGAGGAATTCGCTACCACAGAAAGCAGTTGAGGCCAAAACATTGAATGTTTTCAAGAAGGAGTTAGATATAGCTCTTGGGTCTAACGGGATCAAAGGGTATGGGGAGAAAGCGGGAACAGGCTGCTGAGTTGGATGATCAGCCATGATCGTAATGAATGGCGGAGCAGGCTCGAAGGGCCGAATGGCCTACTCCTGCTCCTATTTTCTATGTTTCTATCAACTGCCTTACCCTCATCTACAGATCTAGACACCTCCTCGAAAAATCCAGTCAAGTTTCTTAGACACAATCTCTCCCTGACAAAGCCATGCTGACTATTCTTGATTAATCCCTGCCTCTCCAAAGGGTTCTGCCATTTACTGTATACCTCCCACCTGCATTAGACCTTCCAAAATGCATTACCTCACATTTGTCTGGATTAAACTCCATCTGCCATTTCTCCGCCCAAGTCTCCAACTGATCTATATCCTGCTGTATCCTCTGACAATCCTCATCACTATCCGCAACTCCACCAACCTTTGTGTCGTCTGCAAACTTACTAATCAGAACAGCTACATTTTCCTCCAAATCATTTATATATACTACAAACAGCAAAGGTCCCAGCACGGATCCCTGCGGAACACCACGAGTCACATCCCTCCATTCAGAAGAACACCCTTCCACTGCTACCCTCTGTCTTCTATGACCGAGCCAGTTCTGTATCCATCTTGCTAGCTCACCTCTGATCCCGTGTGACTTCACCTTTTGTACCAGTCTGCCAAGAGGGACCTTGTCAAAGGCTTTACTAAAGTCCATATAGATAACATCCACTGCCCTTCCTTTATCAATCATCTTCGTCACTTCCTCAAAAAACTCAATCAAATTAGTAAGACATGACCTCCCCTTCACAAAACCATGCTGCCTCTCGCTAATAAGTTCGTTTGTTTCCAAATGGGAGTAAATCCTGTCCCGAATAATCCTCTCTAATAGTTTCCCTACCACTGACGTAAAGCTCACCGGCCTATAATTTCCTGGATTATCCTTGCCACCCTTCTTAAACAAAGGAACAACATTGGCTATTCTCCAGTCCTCTGGGACCTCACCTGTAGCCAATAAGGATGCAAAGATTTCTGTCAAGGCCCCAGCAATTTCTTCCCTTGCCTCCCTCAGTATTCTAGGGTAGATCCCATCAAGCCCTGGGGACTTATCTACCTTAATGCTTTGCAAGACACCGAACACCTCCTCCTTTTTGATAATGAGATGACTGAGACTATCTGCACTCCCTTCCCTAGGCTCATCATCCACCAAGTCCTTCTCCTTGGTGAATACTGATGCAAAGTACTCATTTAGTACCTCGCCCATTTCCTCTCGCTCCACGCATAGATTCCCATCTCTGTCCTTGAGTGGGCCAACCCTTTCCCTGGTTACCCTCTTGCTCTTTATATATGTATAAAAAGCCTTGGGATTCTCCTTAATCCTGTTTGCCAATGACTTTTCATGACCCCTTTTAGCCCTCCTGACTCCTTGCTTAAGTTCCTTCCTACTTTCTTTATATTCCTCACGTGCTTCGTCTGTTCCTCGCCTTCCAGCCCTTCCAAATGCTTCCTTTTTTCTTTTTGACTAGGCTCACAATATCCCTCGTTATCCAAGCTTCCCGAAACTTGCCAAACTTGTCTTTCTTCCTCACAGGAACATGCTGGTCCTGGATTCTAATCAGCTGACGTTTGAAAGACTCCCACATGTCAGATGTTGATTTACCCTCAAACAGCTGCCCCCAATCTAACTGTTAAATGCCCTAGTTTAGAGAGAGAAAATGTTAAATACTCACCAACCAATCACTTAACCTGCTTTCCTGTGACATCACACATTGATATTTTTTCCTTTTTTTTCTCGAACATGGTTGCTCCACTTCAAATCCCCTAGCTCTTTCTACCCTACCACCAGCCCCGCTCTGCTCTTGCTGCTGCTCTCAGGCCTGCTCTACAATGCTCTTTAAACTCTGCTGATATCATAGCCATTTTTGAAGCATAGCTTAAAGAAGGGCAGGAATGGCAGCTCATGGTCCTTGTTACAAGTGTTACGAAAACGTGCTAGGCTGAATGATGATGTTTTAATCCACTGACTGGAAACTTGAATATTAAAGTGGTGGAAACGAACGACTTAAACCTTGCAAGCTTCATACTGGAAGCCAAAGAACCACTGAATCAGCATCCACATTCTCGAACAAGCCTCAGGACCACTGAATTTAGCCTGAAGCCAGCCAAGTTTACAACCTCCACAGACTGTATACTTCTTTTATTTGTTAATTCTAAATATGTCTGCCCAGCCAATCTCCGTAAGTTCCTAAACTTCTGATGGTAAGCTTTAGAAACTAACTCATACACAGCTAGACTGTACTTCAACCAATAGATTCTTCCCCACTCTGTAACCTATTTGTGTGTATGTATGTGTGTGTGAATGTTGGAGCGTATCTTATTTTTATTTAGATCAGTTTACAATAAAGTTAACCTCTTTCTTTGTTAAACTCGAAAAAAACCTGCCCGATTATCTTTTTTTATGATCACAGCATGTAAACAGTTAAACACTCACTGAATTGGCAAGTACACTTAAAAAAATAAATAAATCTGTTGTGGTCAAACAAGGAAAGGAAAAAGAGGGGAGCTCTTTGACCCCTCCTCACCTAATCATAACACAGGGTTTTCAGACGGGATAGAGAAGGAGATAAAAAGGAGAGGGGTTGCAATATTGATTAAAGAAACAATCACAGCTGCGAGGAGGGTTGATACACTAGAAGGAGCATCAAAGAAGGATGAATTGGTTGAACTGCGGAACAAAAGATGAGCAATGACACTGCTGGGCATGTACTCTCGATCCCCGGTCAGAGGAAGACGGAAGAGGTAAAAGGAAATTAGGAAAGCAAAGAGAGGGCATGAAAGAATATTGGCAAGCAAAATCAAGGTAAACCCAAAGATGTTTTATCAAAACGTTAAGAGTAAGAGGATAACTAAGGAGAGAGTAGGGACCATAAAAGACCAAAAAGGTAACCTATGTGTAGGGGAGGAAGATATTGGTATAGTTCTTAATGAATACTTTGCACCTGACTTCACAAAAGAAGGGAACAATGCAGATATTGTAGTTAAGAGGGAAAAGTGTGAAGTATTAGATGTGATGAACATAGGGAGAGAGGAAATATTAATGGCATTAGCATCCTTGAAAGTTGATAAATGACCCGAGCCAGATGAAATGTACCATAGACTATTAAAAGAAGCAAAAGAGGAAATAGCAGAAGGTCTGACCATTATTCTCCAGTTCTCACTGGTGTGATGCCGGAGGATTGGAGAATGCTAACATTGTACCTCTGTTCAAAAAGGGAATGAAATATGGAAGAGAAATTAAGTCAGTCTGGAAGGCAGAGCAAATATAGAGCTGTTAAGGCACAAGCGAACAAAGCAAGGCTATTTTAACACAAAGGGTCTTACAAATAAGGCAAATGAATTGAGGGCATTGATTAACACATGGGAATATGGTATTATCGCTATCACAGAGACATGGTTGAGGGAAGGGCAGGACTGGTAGCTCGGTATTCCAGGATATAGAATCTTCAGGCGTGATTGGGAGGGGGGAGGAGGTGGGGAAGAAGGTATAAAAGAGGAGGTGGCGTTGCACTATTGATCAAGGAGTCAATTACTGAAGTAAGGAGGGATGATATTTTAGATGGTTCCTCAAATGAGGCCATATAGGTAGAACTTAAAAATAAAAAGGGAGCAATCACTTGGCTGGGTGTTTACTACAGGCCTCCAAATAGTCAGGGAGAGATAGAGGAGCAGATATGTAGGCAAATCTCAGAGAGGTGTAAAAGTAATAAGGTAATAACAGTAGGGGATTTCAACTTCCCAAATATTAACTGTGATAGTCTTAGTGCAAAGGCTTAAAGGGGGCGGAATTCTTAACATGCATACAGGAGACTTTTTTGAGGCAGCACGCAGAAAGTCCTACAAGAGAAGGAGCAGTACTGGACCTAATCCTAGGGAATGAAGCCGGACAAGTGGTAGAAGTGTCAGTGGGGGAGCATTTCGGTGATAGTGACCATAACTCTGTCAGATTTAAGATAGTAATGGAAAAGGACAAAGATGGACCAGAAATAAAGGTACTGAATTGGGGGAAGGCCGATTTCAATATGATAAAACAGGATCTGGCCAAAGTGGACTGGGAACAGCTACTTGTGGGAAAGTCTACATCAGACCAGTGGGAGTCATTCAAAATGGAAATAGTGAGAGTTCAGGGCCAACCTGTACCTGTTTAGGTGAAGGGAAGGAGCAACAAGTCCATGGAACCCTGGATGTCAAGGGATATAGAGGATTGGATCTGGAAAAAAAAGGATTCTTATGGCAGAGGCCCTAGAGGAGTATAGAAAGTGTAGGATGGTACTTAAAAAAGTTATTAGGAGAGCAAAGAGGGGGCATGAAAAAATACTAGCGGGCAAGATAAAGGAAAATCCCAAGGCATTTTATAAGTATATTAAGGGTAAGAGGATAACCAGGGAAATAGTAGGGCCCATTACGGGCCAAAGTGGCAATCAGTGTATAGAGCTGGAGGATATAGGTGAGGTTTTAAATGATTGGTTTTCATCTGTGTTCACTATGGAGAAGGACGATATAGATGGAGAGATCAGGGAAGGGGATTGTGATATACTCGAATAAATTAGCATTGAAAGGGAGCAGGTATTAGCGGTTTTAGCGGGCTTAAAAGTGGATAAATCCCCAGGCCCAGATGACAGTATCCCAGGCTGTTAAGTGAGGAGATAGCAGGGGCTCTGACACAAATTTTCAAATCCTCTCTGGCGTCAGGAGAGGTACCAGAGGACTGGAGGTCAGCGAATGTGGTACCATTATTCAAGAAGTGTAGCAGGGATAAACCAGGTAATTACAGGCCGGTGAGTCTAACATCAGTGGTTGGGAAAATATTGGAAAAAATTCTGAGGGACAGGATTAATCTCCACTTGGAGAGACAGGGATTAATCAAGGATAATCAGTATGGCTTTGTCAGGGGGAGATCATGTCTAACAAACTTGATTGAATTTTTTGAGGTGGTGACTAGATGTGTAGATGATGGTAAAGCAGTTGCTGAATTCTATTTGAGCTTCAGTAAGGCTTTTGATAAGGTCCCGCATGGGAGATTGGTTAAGAAGGTAAGAGCCCATGGGATCCAGAGCAATTTGGCAAAGTGGATCCAAAATAGGCTTCGTGGCAGGAGGCAGAAGGTGATGGTCGAGGGTAGTTTTTGCATTTGGAAGCCTGTGACCAGGGTGTACCCTTGCCGTTGTATTGTACATTAGTGATTTAGACGGGAATATAGGAGGCTTGATCAGTAAGTTCACAGATGACACGAAAACTGGTGATCTCATAAATAGTGAGCAAGAAATCCTTAGATTACAGGATGATATAGATAGGCTGGTAAGATGGACAGAGCAGTGGCAAATGAAATTTAATCCTGAGAAGTGTGAAGTGATGCATTTTGGGAGAACTAACAAGGCAAGGAAATATACAATGGATGGTAGGAACTTAGGAAGTACCTTGGTGTTCCAAGGTACCAAGGGACCTTGGTGTTCTTGTCCATGGATCACTGAAGGCAGCAGCACAGGTAGATAAGGTGGTTAGGAAGACATATGGGATACTTGCCTTTATTAGCCGAGGCATAGAATATAAGAGCTGTATAAAACGCTAGTTTGGTCACAGCTGGAGTATTGTGTACAGTCTGGTCACCACACTACAGGAAGGATGTGATTGCACTGGACAGGGTGCAGAGGAGATTCACCAGGATGTTGCCTGGGCTGGAGCATTTCAGCTATGAAGAGAGACTGGATAGGCTAGGATTGCTTTCCTTAGAGCAGAGAAGACTGAGGGGGGACATGATTGAGTCAGACAAAATTATGAGGGGAAAAGATAGTATAGATAGGAAGAAACTTTTTTCCTTAGCGGAGGTGTCAATAACCAGGGGGCATAGATTTAAGGTAAGGGGCAGGAGGTTTAGAGGGGATTTGAGGAAAAACATTTTCACCCAGAGGCTGGTTGGAATCTGGAACACGCTGCCTGAAGGGGTGATAGAGGCAGGAACCCTCACAACATTTAAGAAGTGTTTAGATTTAGAAATGGCATAGCATACAAGGCTACAGGCCAAGTGCTGGAAAATGGGATTAGAATAGATAGGTGTTTGATAGCCAGCACAGATACGATGGGCTGAAGGGCCTGTTTCTGCGCTGTATAACTCTATGAATCTACAACTGAATAATTACAGGCCCATCAGTCTAACTGTAGTAGTGGGCAAATTATTGGAATCTATTCTGAGAGACAGGATAAATTGTCACTTAGAAAGGCACAGGTTAATCAGGGATAGTCAGCATGGATTTGTTTGTTAAGGAAAGATCTTGTCTGAGCAATTTGTTTGGATTTTTTGAAGAGGTAACAAGGAAGATAGATGAGGCTAGTGCAGTTGATGTCTATACGAATCTTTGCACGACTTTTGACAAGGTCCCACGAGGCAGAGTTGTTAAAAAAAAATCCCACAGGATCCAGGGAAATGTAGCAAGGTGGATACAAAATTGGCTCAGTGGCAGGAAACAAAGGGTAATTGTTGACGGGCACTTTAGCGACTGGAGGGCTGTTTCCAGTGGCATTCCATAGGGCTCAGTACTGGATGCCCTGCTTTTTGTGGGGGCACAGTTTCAGGATAAAGAGTTGATCATTTAGGACTGAGGTGAGGAAAAATTTCTTCACTCAGAGGTTTGTGAATCTTTGGAATTGTCCACCTGTGTATGCTCCATCATTAAATATATTGAAGACTGAGATGGACTGGGAATCTAAATTTGTGAGTTCCACACTTTTTTCTTTGTGGGAACATATTGGTCTGAACTCCATCTGTTCCTTGACTACCACCCACTTCTCTGACACTGATTCACCTTCAAGACCATTTTTGACAAATCACATCTCAGTTCAGTTAAATTTGCCTTTCCTTAATTTAAAATGTTTACTCATGGTCCACCCTTGTCCTTTTCCATAACTAAAAGTTTTACTTTGAATTTATCTCAGCTAATTTTAGGGTAGTTGAGATCCCCAACTATTACTGTCCTTTTGTTTTTGCACTTCTCATTAATTTTAATACATATTTGCTCTTGGAATCATACAATTTTTAAGGCACAGAAAGAGGCCACTTGGCCCATCGTGTCTGTGCAGGCCAAAAATCGATATACCTATTCTAATCCCATCTTCCAACATTTTGTCCATAGCCCAGCAGAATACGGCACAGACTCCTTTTGAATGAGTTGAGGGTTTCTGCCTCAATTACCCTTTCAGGCAGTGAGTTCCAGACCCCACCACCCTTTGGATGAAAAGGTTTTTCCTCATCTCCCTTCTAATTTTTCTACCAATCACTTTAAATCTATGCCCCCTCGTCACTGATCCCTCTGCCAAGGTGAATAGACCCTTCACCTCCACTCTATCCAGGCCCTTGACAATTTTGTACATTTCAATCAGATCTCCCCTCAGCCTTCTCTGTTCCAAGGAGAACAACCCCAACCTATCCAATCTTTCCTCATAGCTGCATTTTTCCAGTCCTGGCAACATCCTTGTAAATCTCCTCTGTGTCCTCTCTGGTGCAATTACATCCTTTCTGTAATGAAGTGACCAGAACTGCACACAGTACTCAAGTTATGGCCTAACTAATGATTTATATAGTTCTAGCATAACCTCCCTGCTCTTGTATTCTATACCTTGGTTAATAATAGAAAGGATTCCATATATCTACTTAACCACCTTATCGACCTGTCCTGCTACCTTCAGAGATCTGTGGACATTCACTCCAAGATCCCTTCGTTCCTATATACTTCTCAGTATTTTCCCAAAAATCATGTATTCCTTTGCCTTGTTTGACCTCCCAAAATGCATCACCTCACACTTCTCCAAGTTGAAATCCATTTGCCACTTTTCTGCCCATCTGACCAGACCATCAATATCTTCCTGCAGCCTACAGCTATCCTCCTCGCTATCTACCACACGGCCAATCTTTGTGTCATCTGCAAAGTTCTTGTTCATGCCCCCTACATTTACGTCCAAATCATTAATATATCCCAGAAAACATCCCCAGCATATACACCCTTCTGAGCCAGCGGCGCTTGAGATGGCTTGGCTATGTGAGCCGCATGGTAGTTGGCAGGATCCCCAAGGACACATTGTACAGCGAGCTCGTCACTGGTATCAGACCCACCGGCTGTCCATGTCTCCGCTTTAAAGACGCCCGCAAATGCGACATGAAGTTCTGTGACATTGATCACAAGTCAGTTGCCAGCGATCGCCAGAGCTGGCGGGCAGCCATAAAGGTGGGGCTAAAGTGTGGCGAGTCAAAGAGACTTAGCAGTTGGCAGGAAAAAAGACAGAAGCGCAAGGGGAGAGCCAACTGTGTAACAGCCCCGACAACCAATTTTATCTGCAGCACCTGTGGAAGAGTCTGTTAATCTAGAATTGGCCTTTATAGCCACTCCAGGCGCTGCTTCACAAACCACTGACCACCCCCAGGTGCTTACCGATTGTCTCTCGAGACAAGGAGGCCAAAGAAGAAGATACCAGAAAAAGCAAAGGACCCAATACTGAGCCCTGCGGAACGCCACAGAAACAGCCCTCCAGTCACTAAAACACCCGTCAACAATTACCCTTTGTTTCCTGCCACTGAGCTAGTTTTGTCTCCACCTTGCTGCATTTCCCTGGATCCCAAGGGATTTTATTTTTTAACAAGTCTGTCATGTGGGACCTTGTCAAAAGTCGTGCAAAAATTCATATGGACAAAATCAGCTGCACTACCCTCATCTATTTTCTTTGTTCCTTCTCCAAAAAAATTCAAACAAGTTGGTCAAACAAGATCTTCCTTTAACAAATCCATGCTGAACATCCCGGATTAAGATGTCCCTTTCTAAGTGACAGTTTATCCTGTCTCTCAGAATAGATTCCAATACTTTGCCCACTACTGAACGTCCTGTAATTTTTAGGTCTATCCTTCGCTCCCTTTTAAAATAAAGGTACAACATTAGCAGTTCTCCAGTCCTCCGGCCCCACACCTATTGTTTGACTACAACAGATTTATTTCTTTTTTAAGTGTACTTGCCAATTCAGTGAGTGTTTACATGCAGGGATCATAAAAAAAGATAATCGGACAGGTTTTCTCGAGTTTAACAAAGAAAGAGGTTAACTTTATTGTTAACTGATCTAAATAAAAATAAGATATGCTCCAACATTTACACACACACACACACACACACAAATGGGTTACAGAGTGGGGAAGGATCTATTGGTTGAATTAGAGTCTAGCTGTGTATGAGTTAGTCCCTGAAGCTTACCATCAGAAGTTTAGGAACTTATGGAGATTAGTTGGGCAGACATATTTAGAATTTGAAAGGGTGAAGCAAATTACTTTTGATGGTTGGATACAGGCATTAAAAATAGAAACCGCATATGAGAACTTTCGAGAATTGATTCTCTTAGAAGAGTTTCAAAACTCCATTCCTTCAGTAGTGAGAACTCATGTAGATAAGGTGAAAGTTTTGAAAGCTAGGCAAGCAGATGCTGATGATTTGAGCTTGTGAATAAGACAACCTATTTTGTTTGTCACCCCTATAATGCCAAGAAGGATAGAAATTGGCAGAATGAAAGGAAGGCAAGTAGCCGGGGACAAGTAGGAACAGCTGGGAATGCCCCAGGATCACCTCCTCAGGTCAGAAAGCAAGGTGCTGAGGGTAGAAGGTGAGGTTCGCAAGACAAAGTGTTATCATTGCAACAAAACGGGTCATCTTCGTTCAGAGTGCTGGAAATTGCGAGGTAAACCCATAGGACTTTGTTGGGGTACGCAAAGTCAGTGCAGAGGAAAAGACCCTTACTGAGAGTATAGCAGACCAGGCTATAGCTGTAACGACAGCTGTGAAGCCAGATACTGAAACTAAAAGGAGTGTTATAAGAATAAAATACCTGAGACTTATAATGAATTTCTGTCAAAGGGGAGAGTAATTCCGTATCCTGTAAGTGAGGCAGGAAAACCTAACATTATACTCAGTGACACAGGAGCAACCCAAACCCTCTTGCTGGGGAAAGATATGCGGTTTCCACTAGACAGCACTTTGAACACTAAAGTTTTATTTAATAGAATTGGCGGGGAGTATATACCCGTACCTTTGTACAAAGTACGCATAGAGAATGACTTAATAACTGGGATAGTAACTGTAGGAATTGTCCACAGTTTACCAGTAAAAGGAATTGATCTACTCCTCGGAAATGATTTGGCAAGTTCAAAAGTATCAGTTTCTCCTATAATTACAGAGGAACCAAGTGAAATTAAGGAAATGGAGCAATTACAGGAACAGTTCCAGGAATATTTCCTCCGTGTGTAGTCAATCCTAGCAATGGCTAAACATTGTTGAAGGTAAAAGGTACACCACAAATAGTTAGTCAAGTATCTGAAACCTTATTTGGGGATTTAGATAGTCCAAATGAGATGTTTAACAGATCGTCTATCTTTGCAGCACAGCATGCTGATCCAGAGATATACCAAATTGCACAGACGGCTCTGACAGAAGCTGAGGTGAAAGGAGTTGCGGAAGACTATTATATGGCAAACAGGGTTTTGAGGAGGAAATAGAGACCGCCTCTTAGACCTGCAGATGAAGACTGGACAGTTGTTGAACAGATAGTGGTTAGATTGAACCTCAAACTATCAGATTAGCGAATACAGAATGGCTAGGAAAATTAGACAATATGCTTTTACACTTAAAGGCAAAACAGTGTGAAAACCTAACCAGGCTTTTCACCAACGTTTCAAAGAGTTTGTAGGGATAAGCCTGGATGGACAACCTTAGCCATACATGATGTGGGTATAGGTGGAACCATTCCTTTAAAACGACATCCTTGTCGCTTAAGTCCAGAGAGACAGGCCCAAGTGGAAGCTGAGGTCCAATGCATGCTGAAGGGCAGCTTAGTTGAACCTGGTCAGGACAGCTGGAACTCGCAGGTGGTCTTTATGCCTAAACCTGGTGGGTCGGCTCAAACTTGCAGGGCTGAATTTTATTTGGCCGTCATGCTGTGCGGCGGCGCCCTTTAAACTTGGCGGGGTGCCCGCATTCAGCGGCCACCACAGAGCCCCCGCGATATTTCGCGCGGGGTCTCATCAGCATCACTGCGCCGTGCTGCACCCCCCATATTACGTGGGGGGAGGCGGGCCATTTGGCGCAGTGAGGGACCTTTTGACAGCTGTGCAGCAGGTGCTAGGACCCTATTTAAAGCGCCGCAGCACCTGCTTCCTGACAGCTGTCAAAGAAATGCTTACCTCACTGTTGAAGAGTGGGGCACCTGTCAATCTGGCAGCAAAACTGAAGTGCTGGGGAAACTCAGCAGGTCAGGCAGCATCTGTGGAGAGAGAAGCAGTGTTAACTTGACCAAGTTCGCACACCTGAAAGTTAACTCTGCTTCTCTCTCCTCAGATGCTGCCTGACCTGCTGAGTTTCCCCAGGACTCTCTGCTTTGCTGACGCATACTTACCCTGCTGTGTCCCAGTCTCCTATTAAGTTGCGATGCTCTTCCACTCAACTGTAACATTCCTTCTTGCAGGCGTGCTGCACCCGGGTGAATAATCTTAATTTTAATCATTCCAGGATGTGAGACTTAAATGTACCATAAAAGGCAAATACACAACAGAAATAAAACCATAATTGAAGAATATTTACATAGTCTGAGCTTCTAATCATCTGACTGTGAAAATCTGCAGACTAATATGCATTTGGGATCTGTATTCATTTCTCTGCTGTTATGTGAAAATATATGTAACTGCATTTAAATGATCTTTGTTAAAAAAACAGGAAAATATGTTCATATTCTAGCTGCATTACCAACTAGAAATATTACACCAATAATTGATGATCAGCTGCTGCAGAAGCAAAGTGTTCGTGAACACGTGTAATAATTGAAAAACCATGACAACAGCACAGATTTCCTCACTAGTCCTGCATTGGTTTTCAAACACATGCAAGACAAACCTTGCAGCCCGAAGTTAGAGCTGTTACACGGTGGAGTCACCTTTGCATTTAAAGGACCACACCAAAAGCTGAGGATGGCAGGGGGGCGCTCCAGGGTGGCCCCACCGTTCAGCAATACCTCCCTGCTCACTTTCCTCCAGGCTGTGCAGGCAAGGCAGGAGGTCCTTTTCCCCAGTGATGATAAGAAGAGGCTCTCCCGCCTGTCCAAGGCAGCTTGGCTGGAGGTGGCAGGGAAGGTAAGTAGCAGTGGGGCCATCTGGCATCAAAGGGTCCAATGCTGGAAGAGGATGAACGATCATTCCCCCAGCAGTCCGGTGCCCTCCAGGCCTCCAGTGCGAGCAGAGAACGACTGCCAAACTCATCCACAGCCAAACGGCAATCAGATCAGCAACCTTTCTCCATTCAGGCTGCTAGCACAGATGTTGTACTGAGAAGGGACACTCACAAGCATTTACAGAGAACACACTGACATGAATGAGAATGCACGGGTGTCAGAGCAATGTAAATAAATCTTTCACTAAATGTTCATCACCAACATGTGTGTCCTTTTCTCTGCGCGAATCATGTGTGCCAGCATGTAGCGCCAATGTCACATCCCTTTGCACCGTTGGCCTTTCAGGAGAGCCAACGTATGCAATAACATCATTGCCATGCCACCATTACTCATGAGCATCGCCACGGATGCAGTGACACAGACATTGGCTCAGTCAGCTGCTGTCTCTAATGGTTTACACAGGGATGCTGCAGATGTGGACTGGTGCACAGCAGGTGAGCGAGGGTGATGTGTGGTTTGCAGAGCTCATGGGGTTCCTATGGAGCAGAGAGCCTTTGTCTGATAAGCCACTGGCGTGCATCCCTAATTCACTGCTAACCCTGTGTGCAGAGCCTGGGTGCCATCTACCCTCCCATGCGTCCTTCATGTTGTAGGTCTTCAGCGTCCTCATAGTGCGAGGAGGAAACCTGTTGACATCACTCCTCATCATGCCAGACCTGTCCCCTATTGGATGAGTAGTTGTGCAGAGCAGCAAAGAAAGGAGATAGCCTTTTCGGCCCATAGTACAGGGCATCACCCAGGTTTTGGAGGCGCTCTTTCAGCATGCCGATCTCCTGCTCAATGGTGGCTCATGTAGCTCAGTGGCTGGCATTGTATCTCTCCTCTGCAGCAGTGATGAGGTCTCTCCCTGGTGTCAGAAGCCATGTCTGCAAGGAATAGCCCTTGTCTCCCAGAAGCCACCCCTCCATCTGAGCCAGTTCAGTGAACAGCGGTGGCAGTTGGGACTGGCACAGGTCCCAGGTGTCATGGCAACTGCCTGACAAGCAGGTACAGATTTGCATGAAGCATCTGTGGTGTTCACATACCAGCTTCACCTAGATTGTGAAGATTCCTTTGATGGTGACGTCTGCAGGTGGTAGCCTGGTGGGAAGCCCGATGGCCACATGAGTGCAGTCTATGGACATTAAAACCTATGGTTCTCCGACAATGGTGCTGAAACCAATGGCCCTCTGGGCCTGGCTGAGAGAGTCTGTCCTGAAGCGAACATCCTCACTGGCCCTCCGGTGCAGGGCATCAGTGACCTCCCTGATGCAGTGGTGCACTGCTGACTGTGAGACCCCACAAAGGTCTCCGAGAAGCCCCTAAAAAGCTGCATAGGCATCAAGCTTGAGAACTGCTGTCACTATGAGGACCGCAAGCATAGGATGTCCACCGAAGCCCATGGGCAGCAGGTCATCTTTGAGCAGGGCACAGAGACGTGTCACCACTCTTTCTACATGTGCAATCGCCTCTGGCACTGGTGCTCTGACATCCAATGGCATGCCATATGGGGCCTGTAGATGCACAGCAACCATAATGTCAAGCTCCCCTTGAGGGCTGCTGCTCATGACCAGGGGCCTCCACCTGGATCACACCTGCCTGTTGAGTCTGCCTCTGGCACATACGGATCCTCAGGAGCTGAGGATCACACAATGGAGGATGAGCCATACCTATTTCCATGTGATATAGTTGAACTCCCTTCCAGTATGCAGAGTGAGACCCCGGTAATTTCCCCTCCCCACTCCCTTCCAGTATGCAGAGTGAGACCCCTGTAATTTCCCCTCCCCACTCCCTTCCAGTATGCAGAGTGAGACCCCTGTAATTTCCCCTCCCCACTCCCTTCCAGTATGCAGAGTGAGACCCCGGTAATTTCCCCTCCCCACTCCCTTCCAGTATGCAGAGTGAGACCCCGGTAATTACCCCTCCCCACTCCCTTCCAGTATGCAGAGTGAGACCCCGGTAATTTCCCCTCCCCACTCCCTTCCAGTATGCAGAGTGAGACCCCGGTAATTTCCCCTCCCCACTCCCTTCCAGTATGCAGAGTGAGACCCCGGTAATTTCCTCTCCCCACTCCCTTCCAGTATGCAGAGTGAGACCCCTGTAATCTCCCCTCCCCACTCCCTTCCAGTATGCAGAGTGAGACCCCTGTAATCTCCCCTCCCCACTCCCTTCCAGTATGCAGAGTGAGACCCCTGTAATTTCCCCTCCCCACTCCCTTCCAGTATGCAGAGTGAGACCCCTGTAATTTCCCCTCCCCACTCCCTTCCAGTATGCAGAGTGAGACCCCGGTAATCTCCCCTCCCCACTCCGTTCCAGTATGCAGAGTGAGACCCCGGTAATTTCCCCTCCCCACTCCCTTCCAGTATCCAGAGTGAGACCCCTGTAATTTCCCCTCCCCACTCCCTTCCAGTATGCAGAGTGAGACCCCGGTAATCTCCCCTCCCCACTCCGTTCCAGTATGCAGAGTGAGACCCCGGTAATTTCCCCTCCCCACTCCCTTCCAGTATCCAGAGTGAGACCCCTGTAATTTCCCCTCCCTCCCAGTATGCAGAGTGAGACCCCTGTAATCTACCCTCCCTCCTCCCTTCCAGTATGCAGAGTGAGATCCCTGTAATCTCCCCTCCCTCCTCCCTTCCAGTATGCAGAGTGAGACCCCTGTAATTTCCCCTCCCCACTCCCTTCCAGTATGCAGAGTGAGACCCCTGTAATTTCCCCTCCCCACTCCCTTCCAGTATGCAGAGTGAGACCCCTGTAATTTCCCCTCCCCACTCCCTTCCAGTATGCAGAGTGAGACCCCTGTAATTTCCCCTCCCTCCCAGTATGCAGAGTGAGACCCCTGTAATCTACCCTCCCTCCTCCCTTCCAGTATGCAGAGTGAGACCCCTGTAATTTCCCCTCCCTCCCAGTATGCAGAGTGAGACCCCTGTAATCTACCCTCCCTCCTCCCTTCCAGTATGCAGAGTGAGACCCCTGTAATTTCCCCTCCCCACTCCCTTCCAGTATGCTAAGTGAGACCCCTGTAATTTCCCCTCCCTCCCAGTATGCAGAGTGAGACCCCTGTAATCTCCCCTCCCTCCTCCCTTCCAGTATGCAGAGTGAGACCCCTGTAATTTCCCCTCCCTCCCAGTATGCAGAGTGAGACCCCTGTAATCTCCCCTCCCTCCCAGTATGCAGAGTGAGACCCCTGTAATCTCCCCTCCCTCCTCCCTTCCAGTATGCAGAGTGAGACCCCTGTAATTTCCCCTCCCTCCCAGTATGCAGAGTGAGACCCCTGTAATTTCCCCTCCCTCCCAGTATGCAGAGTGAAACCCCTGTAATCTCCCCTCCCCACTCCCTTCCAGTATGCAGAGTGAGACCCCGGTAATTTACACTCCCCACTCCCTTCCAGTATGCAGAGTGAGACCCCGGTAATTTCCCCTCCCCACTCCCTTCCAGTATGCAGAGTGAGTCCCCGGTAATTTCCCCTCCCCACTCCCTTCCAGTATGCAGAGTGAGACCCCTGTAATCTACCCTCCCTCCTCCCTTCCAGTATGCAGAGTGAGACCCCTGTAATCTCCCCTCCCTCCTCCCTTCCAGTATGCAGAGTGAGATCCCTGTAATCTCCCCTCCCTCCTCCCTTCCAGTATGCAGAGTGAGATCCCTGTAATCTCCCCTCCCCACTCCCTTCCAGTATGCAGAGTGAGACCCCTGTAATCTCCCCTCCCTCCTCCCTTCCAGTATGCAGAGTGAGACCCCTGTAATCTCCCCTCCCCACTCCCTTCCAGTATGCAGAGTGAGACCCCTGTAATCTCCCCTCCCCACTCCCTTCCAGTATGCAGAGTGAGATCCCTGTAATCTCCTCTCCCTCCTCCCTTCCAGTATGCAGAGTGAGATCCCTGTAATCTCCCCTCCCCACTCCCTTCCAGTATGCAGAGTGAGACCCCTGTAATCTCCCCTCCCTCCCAGTATGCAGAGTGAGATCCCTGTAATCTCCCCTCCCTCCTCCCTTCCAGTATGCAGAGTGAGACCCCGGTAATCTCCCCTCCCTCCTCCCTTCCAGTATGCAGAGTGAGATCCCTGTAATCTCCCCTCCCCACTCCCTTCCAGTATGCAGAGTGAGACCCCTGTAATCTCCCCTCCCTCCTCCCTTCCAGTATGCAGAGTGAGATCCCTGTAATCTCCCCTCCCTCCTCCCTTCCAGTATGCAGAGTGAGATCCCTGTAATCTCCCCTCCCCACTCCCTTCCAGTATGCAGAGTGAGACCCCTGTAATTTCCCCTCCCTCCTCCCTTCCAGTATGCAGAGTGAGACCCCTGTAATCTCCCCTCCCTCCTCCCTTCCAGTATGCAGAGTGAGACCCCGGTAATCTCCCCTCCCTCCTCCCTTCCAGTATGCAGAGTGAGATCCCTGTAATCTCCCCTCCCCACTCCCTTCCAGTATGCAGAGTGAGACCCCTGTAATCTCCCCTCCCTCCTCCCTTCCAGTATGCAGAGTGAGATCCCTGTAATCTCCCCTCCCTCCTCCCTTCCAGTATGCAGAGTGAGATCCCTGTAATCTCCCCTCCCCACTCCCTTCCAGTATGCAGAGTGAGACCCCTGTAATTTCCCCTCCCTCCTCCCTTCCAGTATGCAGAGTGAGACCCCTGTAATCTCCCCTCCCTCCTCCCTTCCAGTATGCAGAGTGAGACCCCTGTAATCTCCCCTCCCTCCTCCCTTCCAGTATGCAGAGTGAGATCCCTGTAATCTCCCCTCCCCACTCCCTTCCAGTATGCAGAGTGAGATCCCTGTAATCTCCTCTCCCCACTCCCTTCCAGTATGCAGAGTGAGACCCCTGTAATCTCCCCTCCCTCCTCCCTTCCAATATGCAGAGTGAGACCCCTGTAATCTCCCCTCCCCACTCCCTTCCAGTATGCAGAGTGAGACCCCTGTAATCTCTCCTCCCTCCTCCCTTCCAGTATGCAGAGTGAGATCCCTGTAATCTCCCCTCCCCACTCCCTTCCAGTATGCAGAGTGAGACCCCTGTAATCTCCCCTCCCTCCTCCCTTCCAGTATGCAGAGTGAGACCCCTGTAATTTCCCCTCCCCACTCATTCCAGTTTGCAGAGTGAGACCCCTGTAATTTCCCCTCCCTCCCAGTATGCAGAGTGAGACCCCGGTAATCTCCCCTCCCCACTCCCTTCCAGTATGCAGAGTGAGACCCTGGTAATTTCCCCTCCCCACTCCCTTCCAGTATGCAGAGTGAGACCCCGGTAATTTCCCCTCCCCACTCCCTTCCAGTATGCAGAGTGAGACCCCGGTAATTTCCCCTCCCCACTCCCTTCCAGTATGCAGAGTGAGACCCCTGTAACTTCCCCTCCCTCCCAGTATGCAGAGTGAGACCCCTGTAATCTACCCTCCCTCCTCCCTTCCAGTATGTAGAGTGAGACCCCTGTAATCTCCCCTCCCTCCTCCCTTCCAGTATGCAGAGTGAGATCCCTGTAATCTCCCCTCCCCACTCCCTTCCAGTATGCAGAGTGAGATCCCTGTAATCTCCCCTCCCTCCTCCCTTCCAGTATGCAGAGTGAGATCCCTGTAATCTCCCCTCCCCACTCCCTTCCAGTATGCAGAGTGAGATCCCTGTAATCTCCCCTCCCCACTCCCTTCCAGTATGCAGAGTGAGATCCCTGTAATCTCCCCTCCCCACTCCCTTCCAGTATGCAGAGTGAGATCCCTGTAATCTCCCCTCCCCACTCCCTTCCAGTATGCAGAGTGAGATCCCTGTAATCTCCCCTCCCTCCTCCCTTCCAGTATGCAGAGTGAGACCCCTGTAATTTCCCCTCCCTCCCAGTATGCAGAGTGAGATCCCTGTAATCTCCCCTCCCTCCTCCCTTCCAGTATGCAGAGTGAGACCCCTGTAATCTCCCCTCCCTCCTCCCTTCCAGTATGCAGAGTTTGACTGCTGAATATCTGAACTCACCTTCCATAGCGAAACCTTCTGCTCTGATGACTCACCAGCTTCTCTAATCGTAAAAGGGACGGCAAGTGACAGGTGCCCATTCTACGTAAAATGAGGATGTATCCATGGAGAGGCGGCAGGCTGCTTAATCTGCACTGTTTTACATATGTTAATTGGAGTGCCGCTGCTGAGCAGCGAGAGGGCCGCACTGAGGTCCCCCCACCGCCAGTAATTTGTGGCGGGCCCTTCTCGATGTCACGGGTCGAGGCGGGCCTCTCCCTGTCGAATTTTACCGGCCCCTGCTTGTCGAGGGGCTGGTAACATTCAGCCCACATAGTAAAGTCACCGTGGTAAAGAAGGCAGACTCCTACCCAAATTCTCATTTAAAGGACTATATGGACAGATGGGCAACACCATCACTCTTAAAGAGAAAAATGTGTCGGAGGAATACTGTCAAATTCTTTTGACACCCCAGAATAAGAAAAAAATCAGCTTCTGTTACACCGGACAGAGTTTTCCGGTGTCAAGTGACACCACATAGGTTAAGGGGTACTCAAGAAACTTCTCAGAGAATAGCGAACCCAGAAGTGGTCAGTGCTCCTAGTTGTGTAGTTCACCTGGCTGAGATGATGGACAACAGGGACACTTGGAAGGACAACATGAAACAACTGTTAGACTATGCTTGGAAATTTGAAATGGGTTAATTGGCACAAGCTTTTGAAAATTTAAAGCTGAAAATGTTCTGATGGAACTTGCTGCTCTAATCTTAACATTTTAGAAAAGGTGTATGTCTGTAAATGCTGGGGAAGAAAGTGTGTTTGTAAAAAATACAAATTGAAAAAAATGCATTGTCATGAAATGCATTTCGGAAATGGTGTTTCATTTCGCTAGGTGCAGAGGTGTCATGAGACTTGTTTTTTTCAGGAAATATGCGGTGTGTCTTTAAAACAGCAAAGGATCAGTACAATCATTCAGAGAGGGAGAACAAGCCAGCTTCAGAAGGTACATCTTGGTTGCCCTGGATACAGCCAGAGACTGAGGATAGAAAATACCATGTTGCGATTGGCTTTTGAACTGGCTTTTTGTTGAGACAGACTGTTCTAACAGACAGACACAGCTGGGCCAGCATGAATTGAAAAGAGATCTCTGTTAATTTAAACTGAAGGAAGCGAATTTAGACTGACTACTTTTTTACCCCTCAAAATTCTAAAAGTTAAGCCAGATTGATTCCTTTGAAAGCGGTTGTTGTTCTGCTGTGGTCATTGTTAGAAGGACGAGGAGTTTGAAGCTTTGGATGTTGGACTGGATTTCCGAATCCTTCATCGGACCCTGGAGGATTGCGAGTGGACTTTGAATCAGAGGACTTCAAGCAACCTTGGACTGCTCCACATTGGAAGATTCCACTTCATCAGGGGCATAAATATACATGGACTTTACTGCTGTGGTTCTATGGTTACTTCTATTTTTAGATATCGGTTTATTTTAGTAGTGATTAAGAATTTTTTTAGTTTTTCTAATAAACAGTTAAGTTGTTGATATCTAAAGATCCCTGATTTGGTTCACCTCATTCGGGGATTAATAGATTGTTCAATTTGGCTGTTGCTTTTTTTAAAAAGAGATACAGCACTGAAACAGGCCCTTCGGCCCACCGAGTCTGTGCCGACCAACAACCACCCATTTATACTAATCCTACATTAATCCCATATTCCCTACCACATGCCCACCATTCTCCTACCTACACTAGGGGCAATTTACAATGGCTAATTTATCTATCGACCTTTCTTTAACTTTGAAAGTTTAAAGTGATATTTCATGCCATCTGTGGATTGACGGGACTGAACTGACTGCGTTGCTGTCACCGCATTCAGAGTCATATATTTTGAATGGGGGCTTTGTCTGGCATGGTCATGTCATAACACATTGAAATGTTGTGCTTCCATTTGCACTATTTACAAACTGCCTACCTTTAGTTATGTAGCTTTTCATCCCAAATATCTATCCCAATCTAAGTCATTAGTAGATATGATGAATAGTTGAGACCCCAACGCAGAGCCTTGTAGGACACCATGAGTCACATGACGCCAATTCGAGTACCTGCACATTATCCTGACTCTGTCTCCTGCCACTCAGTCAATTTCCGAACCAGGTCAATATATTTACCATTCATTCCTGAGCTTCAGCTTTAGCTAACAGTCTCTTATAAGGGACTTTATCAAATGCATCTGGAAGAAGATCATGTAA
Organism: Heterodontus francisci; assembly: GCF_036365525.1. Taxonomy (NCBI): domain Eukaryota; kingdom Metazoa; phylum Chordata; class Chondrichthyes; order Heterodontiformes; family Heterodontidae; genus Heterodontus; species Heterodontus francisci. The sequence goes on along the minus strand of NC_090389.1, from coordinate 804,200 downwards.
ACAAATTCCATAGATATTCCCCTGTCCGCTACTTTACTGTCTGCTCACCTCTTCAAAATAAATTCAGTCAGGTTGGTCAAGCAAACCTACTCTTTACAAATCCATGCTGGCTCCCTCTGATTGGCTGAAAATTTTCAAGATGTTTAGTTACCCTATCCTTACTCGAGCAATTTTCCAACAGTATTGGTCTATCTGGTTTGTAATTCCCCAGTTTCCCTCTCTCAACTTTCTTAAATAGCAGAGTGGCTTGTGCAATTTTCCAATCTAAAGGAATGTTTCCTGAATTGAGAGAACTTTAGAAGATTATAGTTAGGGCTTGTGTAATTTTTTCACCTACTTCCTTTAAAACGCTGGGATGGAGACCGTCTGGTCCTGGGGATTTGTCACTCTTCAGAGCCAGTATTACTTCATTACTGTTGTTTTGCTTATGTTAAATTTGCTGAGTGCCTCACCCTGATTAAATGTTAAGTTTCCTGGGATGTCTTGCATGGTGACCTCTTCCTCTACTGTAAATACTGACATAAAGTAATTATTCAACATATCCACCATTTCCTTATTTCATTGACAGTATCACCATTATCAGATTTTAAAGGGCCAACATTGCTCTGGACCACCCTCTCTTTCCTAATATAATTGTAAAAAAAATGGTTGATTTTGATATTCCTTGCAAGCTTCTTTTCATAGTCCCTTTTTGTAGCTCTTACTGTCTATTTTGGCACCCTTTGCTGCTCTTTGCATCTTTCTCAGTTTCCAGGATCTGTGCTCCTTTTTTCAGCTTGTATGCTTTTTCTTTTATTTTTATTTTGTCTCTCACCTCTTTAGTCATCCGTGGCTGCTTTTTTGGGCAAGTAAAGCTCTTGCCCCTTAGGGGTAAAAATTGGTTCTGTATCATGTTCTGTATCTAATTCTTTATTCAACACCTCTGACTGATCTTCCGTAGTTTTATCCATTAACAGATATACCCTGTTTACGCTGGACAGTCTCTGTCTCATTGTATTGTAGTCGGCCTCACCTAAATCTAGAATCTTGTTAGCAGTTTCACACTTCTCCCTTTCAAATGCTTCATTCAACCTGATCATATTATGATCGCTATTAGATAAATGTACATGACTTAATTAAATCTAGCTCATTATTACATCTAATATACCCTGCCCCCTTGTCGGATCTAGGACATATTGTAGCAGAAAACTATTTTGGACACTCTGAAGAAATAAACTATCTTTCTGACGTGTTAGTTTGCTTATCCTAAACTTCTTAATTCCATCCATAAAGTCTCCACTGCCTGACTATCTCTCATTATATCCACTTTTATTATTGAAGTGATTTCATCCTTAATTACTAAGGCTACTCCTTCCACTCTACTATTTTCCCATCTTTTCTGTCGAGCTTATAACCTGGTTTATTTAGTTCCCAGTCCTCACCGTCTTGCAGCCATATCTCAGTAATGGCTCCATTTCACACTCTCCAAGTTGAATTTGCACCTGCAATTTATTCAAATTGTTCCTTATACTCTGTGTGTTTCTATAAAGAATGCTTATTTGGGCCAGACACCTTAACCTGTCCTTCAGCTCTAATGTTTTACTCACATGTTTCTTATTTCTCTCTCCTGGTTTAAGCACTTCACATCTTCTAGGTTTCTTTTTACCTGTTGTGCCTAAAGCACTAAAGAATTTCTGACTGTTACTCTACTCTCTTTCATTTCTTTTCTTTTGGAAATCTCATTATTACTATCATCTTTTACCATGTGAGCCCTTCCCCTGCCCCCACTGCCCCATTTACTACTTTAAAGCCCTCATGACCACCCTGTTTATTCTTTCTGCTAAGACCCTGGTTCAGATGGAGCCCGTCCCAATGGTGTAGTCCCAATATTGGTGCCAGTGTCCCATGAAATGGAACCCCTCTTTCCCACACCTTTCCTTCAACCACAAGTTCACCTCCTTAATATATTTAGCCCTTTGCTAAGTTACAGTTGGCTTGGGTAATAATCTAGAGATTATAATCATCGACAAAATCTGGGAGTGGCAGATTCCACAGCATGAACAGAATATAACTGCATTAATAATCAATGGAATGGGAATCAGTCACATTCACTCTGGGGGATGTGATCTCCTCTTCCAGATTGTCTGTACTCTGTTTAGGTGAAATCGAAAGTCCATCTCATAAAGAGGAAAATCTTTCCACCAATTTATTCTGAGCAGAATTCATTTTCTGGGAACAAATGGAACAGTAAAGGATGGAACTATGATGTTCATTTATTTATTTACTTCCTCTGTTTATTTTGTTTCCTTCTTTGATGTGCCAGAAAGTTTGCACTTTGTAACCAGGCTGTTCAGAAGCAGTGAGTGGATTACAAAAGGGTCGTGTAAATGACAATTATAATTAATTGTAGATTACAATTATTCATATGACAATTCACAAACACAAAACCAGATTTTGCTGCAGGAATAAGGTTAGGTTCTCAGTGTCCACCGTTATTTCAATATAAATATGAAAATCAGGAAGTTACTGCCCAAGTGGGCCTACTCCTCCAGAAGCTGAACTTTACTCTTATCTCACCAGCCGATTCATCATTGAAACACATGGAAGGACATGAAATTGCAGCACTTACATGACAGATACCCATTAACACACCATAAAAAGTTAGGTCTTATCCATTCCAGCGTAGGTTAAATTTGAAATGGTATATTAAGTGTTAGTTGCTGAAAAATAACCTCTCTGGCGCTGAAAATTAATTTTTGCAAGTGTAGAGTCTCATTCAGCTTTTAAATACCATTGGAGGTTGTTAAAAAAAAACTTTTATTTCTGTCTGTTTAATCTCATCTCTCTTCCCTCTCAATTTTGCTTTGTGTTCATGATTTGGCATTGACTTAACCATTCCATCTGCCATTTTCTGGTCCAGCCTCTGCAGTACTCAGTAATGTTTCCTCAATTTAACTGGTTAAGGAGATCCACAGTTATTGGCCCTGTTCACACAGGTCCAAGTTCCCCTGTAGAGGGTGCTGCACTGAAATGGCTTTCTAATCATAAATTTCAGTGGGGAAACCTGTTAAAAGTCTATGCATTCATTTCAGTGCCGACCAAAAAATCTGACCCGCAGTCACTGGATAATATTGAAGTAGGTAACATACCAATGACCACTGCATTGCTTAGTATAGCAGGAACACTTGAGGTAGCATGCCTTGTGCCTGAGAAACATGCTGGAGTCCTCATTGGAGGTTTGAGGGGTGTCTCACTAACCCTGAAATAGAAAATGCAATTGGTCAGAAATTCAGTCTTAAGTTCTGATAACAGTTGAGAGAAATGATATCAGCTGATGAGCAGTGGGGGAAGAGCAAAATTCCAAAACATCCTTGTTCCAGTGTGTAATCACCAATGGGAAATATAAACAATTTTGATTGCCAGCTGAATGTTTATATTTTTTTAAAAAGAGTCATCATAAACAAGGCAATGCTGTTTGTGTAAAAATAAGGAGGAATTCATAAACAGCAACAAAGAAACAGGAGATACTGGAAACACATAGTTCAAAGAACTTTCAACTTCTGCCATGTTAAGCAGCACCTTGATTTTAAAATTTTCATGAAAAAAAAATCCCTGCATGGCTTCATCCCTCTGTATCTCTGTAATTTCCACCAGCCCCACAACACTCCTGAGATCCTCTAAGCCTTATTCAGCATCCCTAATTTTAACTGCTCCTCCATTTGTGGCTGTGCCTTCAACTGGCAAGACCCTCAGCTTTAGAATTCCCTCATTAACCTCTCTAAGACGCAGCTTAAAACCTACCTCTTTGATGGCTCAGTGTCAAATTTTGGTTCATAATGTTCCTGTGAAGCACTATGGAACATTTTATTACATTAAAGGGGTTACATAAACACAAGTGTTTGTTGTTGTTCTTGAGATTACAGAGGTAGGAAGAGGTGAGGCTATGGAGGGATTTGAAAACAAGGATGAGAATTTTAGATATTGAGGCATTGCCAGACTGGGAGCCAATGATCACAGGGGTGATGGGTTAACGGGACTTAGCGTAATGTCAGACATGGGCAGCAGAGTTTGGGATGAACTCAAAGTCATAAGTTCACAAAAGTACAATTACAATTGTGGTAACTAAATTGTTAATTACATTCATTTCCCATTGGCTGAGCAATGTTTCATTTCAAAGACTTGTGTTCTATTGAGAATTTCTTGTTCACTCCACTCTGACAAACAAACCCATGTATTGCTCTCTTGTGCACCCTTCCATAGGGGTCAGAAATATGTCCATACATGGGACACATGTGGTAAAAAAAGTTTGGAGGTCCGTGACTGGTAATTTCAGGGACAAGAAATTTCCTATTGGCTTCTTCTTTCCAACCAGACCAACTTTAAAAAAAAAAATCACAACTGTTGGTTTCACAGCTGACAGGTGTTGAGAGCAGGAATGGTGATTCTGAACTTCGTACAGCTTCATGGTTTTTCGGCAGGTTCCGTTTGTTTTAAAAGCCCGCCAGAAAATTCCAAAGCTATCCAAAGTCTGAAAGCGCTGTTCTGACTCTCAGCAATGGTCAGAGAGAGGGGGGCAGAGAGAGAGAGGGGGGGCAGGGAGAGATGGAGAGAGGGGGTAGAGAGAGAGGGGTGGAGTGCGTGAGGGAACGGAGAGAGAGAGATGACACAGAGGGAGGGGGCAGAGAGAGAGAGTGGAGGCGAGAGACGGGGGATGGAGAGGGGGGAAAAAGCGCAAGCGAGGGGGCAGACAGGGGGGACAGAGAGAGAGGAAGGACAAGACGGACGGACAGGCAGAGAGAGAGAGAGGGGACAGAGAGAGGGGGCACAGAAAGAGAGAGGGGGCACAGAGAGGTGGACAGAAAGACAAAGGGGGTTACAAAGAGAGGGGGACAGGGAGAGAGAGAGGAAGAGAGAGAGATGGGTGGTGGGGGGGGGGGGGAAGAGAGAGAGAGAGAGAGGAACGACAGAGTAGTGGAATGAAATGGGGGGCCACCACATGGGGGAAATGACACAAGGGGAACAACACAGGAAGACAGGATACAGTTAGGGAGACAACATGGGTGGGAATGACACAGAGAGGAGAGAACAACACAGAGGGGGGCTTGACACAGGTGGGGGGAATGACATAGGTGGGAGCAATGATACAGGGGGAATGACATGAAGAGAGAACAATACAGAGGAAGGGGGAAATACATAGAGGGGGGGATGACCACAGAAATGGGGGCACACAGAGAGGGGAGGACACAGAGATGGAGGGGGATGAGAGAGACAGAGAGAGAGAAAGGAGGGAGAGGCAATGATCAAGATCACTCCTGACAGATTAACATCTATCCAGAATACGCCGCATCGCTACAAGTGTGAGGGAAGACATTGACTACAAGCAAAAAAAACTAGGTATCTCACAAAATCAGTGTCCAACAAAGTGACAAAAAAGTAAGTTAATAAATGTCTTCTCATTTAAACTTCTTTACAATTGTTTTGATTCATAGCAAGATAATTTTTTTAATGTCAGCGGACCCCTATGTAAGAGATGCCCTGCTGTTTTACCTCCTCACTATCTGAGGGCCCAAACACTCCTTCCAGGTGAAACAGTGATGACTTGTACTTGTTTCAATTTATCATACTGTATTCGCTGCTCATGATGTGGTTTCCTCTACACTCTGGAGACCAAACACAGATTGGGTGACTGCTTTGCAGAACACATCTGTTCAGTCTGCAAGCATGACCCCAAGTTTCTGGTAGCCTGCCATTTTAATTCACCACCCTGCTTTCATGCTGAACTCTCTGTCCTTGGCCTCCTGCAGTGTTCCAGTGAAGTTCAACCTAAGCTTGAGGAACAGCATCTCATCTTTCCATTAAGCACTTTATAACGTTCCAGACTCAATACCGAGTTTAATAATTTCAGATCATAAACCTCTGCCCTACATTTTGTTTCCTTTTCTTTGCATGTTTCAGTCTTGATCTTGTTGCTTTCCGATGGCAGCTGTTCTTTATTCTGCCATTCACACTCCTTTCGACTCATCCTTTGTTTCCTTACTTGACCCATTACTACTCCCTTTGGCTCTGCCCCACCAACTCTCTTGTCATTTAGTGTCTCCCGTCTTCTGCCTTATCACAGACCTTCACTTTTGCTCTTATTCCACCCTCCCTTTGACCTGCTTACATTTCTAACTTTTCCCAGTTTTGATGAAGGGGTCATCAACTTGAAACATTAACTTTGTTTCTCTCCCCACAGATGCTGCCAGACCTGCTGAGTATTTCCAGCATTTTCTGTTTTATAACAGGCTGTTTATAATGAATGGATATAACATTTTTTAACTCACCTTTCTTCCAGAAGTACACACCCCACAGGGCAATGATAAGTATCAGAACTACAGAGGTGCCAACAGCAACCTCCAGCCCAAAGGATTGATCTAAATGAGATAAAAGGACACAGTGGGATCAAGTTAGCAACTATTTCTACGCTAAATAAATAATTTACTGCTTAATGGAACAATAATGGGATGATATAAAATCTGAAGTGAGCTCCAGAAAAGTAAAAAAACAAAAGCCTGAGATGAGACAACATTTCCAACACTTGTGATCTTTTGTCAGTGATTGCTTAGTTTGTGCAACAGTTTTGAAGATGTACCCCAGTCCCTGATACCCTTATTCTGTCTGACTTTCTCTCTTTTACCTAAATGTCATGAATTAAAACAATGTTGCAAAATCAGTCAGTCAATAATTAGATCTTGAGTGTTTTGGCACGTGGATGATTCATAGGGACCAGGCAACTGTTTATTTTTTTTCCCCTAGCTGGCGGCAAAACTATAACAAGGACAGCATGAAAATGAGTTCAATTCTGTAAATCCCAGAATGATCACTGGGTCAAAACTGTGCAGGTGCAGAAAGAATAGATGCGGTTATGTTTTAGTTGTGGGCCTTGCTGACAACTCACCCAGATTGACTGACGTGCTGTATGTTTACAGTACCTCATTGTATTTGCTTACATGGTTAGTTACCTTTTATTAAAGATTGTGGTGTGATTGTTGTTTTCTTCTCAGCTTCTTTGAGGACAGCCCTGGACCATTAAGTATCTATGATGAACTACAGGACAAAACTAGTGAACTACAAGAGTTCAAATGGTATTTGGAGAAATAAAACCATACAACGTCAGGTGCTTTTGTTTTTTTTCCTCAGTAACACATTAATTAGAGAACATTTAATGAAATTATTCTTAAAAGACATTAGGATGCCGTTTCTACATTATATTTAATTGTTAAATACAATATCTGATGCAGAGCAAGGATGAGAAAGAAACACCTTCTGGGATCAAGTGAACACAGTAACTATGTAAGTCTCACTCACCTCTCACAGTTATAAGTACAGGGTCACTCTGAGCTGATGTTAGCAGCCTTCTGTTCACACTCATTTTATACAGACAAGTGTATTTTCCACCATCAGCATGATCTATATTTGTGATGGTAAAGATGCCAGAATTTTTCAGTGCAGCAGCAGCCTGTACATCCAAGTATTTCGCTTCTCCATGTCTGTATAAGTAAAATGTGAAGCCAGGCAGGTCCTGGGGGCTTGTACAGTTAAAGGTGAGTCTTCCACCTTTCACAGCAAAACTAGAATCCACTGATACATTTGGCTTGGGTAGAGCTGTAATTTAAAGAGGACCAGCTGTAAGATTATTAGGTTGCTAAAAGCCAGCATACTAATTGTTAGAATCTGGCTATTATAAACTAACCAATGACTTATTATCATAAATTAACATTTAGCTTTATTAGAATCCTTCCTTGTAGTATGGTAAAGTGGGAAAACTTAGGAAATAGGGCACAGTAAGCTTTTCACAACAAGCTTTGTGCTGCCAAGTTTGTTCCTACTTTAGAAGAGGGTATAAAACACCCCTATTCTATCAAAAATCTTACACAGCAGTGACGAACGACAGAAATGCAACAGATTTGTAAATCAAATTGTGTAACACTGAGTGCAACAGTCCTGACTCATACATTGAATACCACTGGCTCGAATCATGCAATTGTGATAGGGGACTGTGGCAGGTTTTGTGGACGGGTCTGGTCTCGGTGAATCAACTTTATTGAGATAAAGGTAAGGACAAGTTTGTTAAGTTCTCAGATAAATCATAGTCACAAACTCAGGCAGTAATTAACAGTCTCACCTGTATTAGAGACTGGATGGCAGAGCATACAAATCTTTCTCTTGCAGCTTGTGATTTTCAAGCTTTTCTCTCTCTCTCTCTCTCTCTCACATAGCTTCTCTTGTTGTTCAAAAGTCTCTGCCACATAGTGGCAAAGTCAAGACTCAATTTATCCTGGCAGATTCACAGTTAACCACCCCCCCCACACCCCCCCCCCCCAAACCAATCAGTGATCAGTCTTGTATTAAAGGATGCCTTTCGCAGCCAACCGAGGATCGTTTTGTGAGGGTTGCCAACCTATTCAATTCTGCTAGCAGCACATAGAAAGAATCTATGTGTTAACTCCCTTATCTCAATGCTTGTACTTAAACCAGTTATGGAAAACACAAACATAAGAAGTTCAGGGAGGTTGGGGGTGTGTGAGGCAGCGTGCAACTCGCTTGTGTAGAAAAATAGCAGCTCTTTTTGTGGTTTATTTGACTACACCTATATGACATAAACTGAGCAGAAACTACCCCTCACCACCAGTGGTGCTGCCTACAATGTGTACTCTTCACAGCAATTCACCAATTCGACAGCACCTCAGAAACTGGCGATTGTCACTGCCTAAGGGAATGCAATGGATGTCCATATGGATTTTAAGAAAGCGTTTGATAAGGTACCACATAGAAGGCTGGTTAACAAAACTGAAACTCATGGAATAGGAGGGTCAGTGTCCAACTGGATAAAAAAATTGGCTTAAGGACAGAAAACAGTCGTCTTAAATGGGTGTTTTTCAGGCTGGAGAATGATAGACAGTGGTGTTCCCCAAGGGTCAGTGCTGGGATCACTGCTTTTTTTTGTTATAAATTAAATGACTTGGATCTTGGAATACAGAGTAGAATTTCAAAATTTGTCAGTGACACCAAACTTGGAGGTGTGGCAAACACTGAGGCTGATACAAACCACCTGCAACAGGGTATGGATAGGCCAACAGAATGGGCAGAGAGGTGGCAGATGGAAGTTAATACTTACAAATGCGAGATAATGCATTTTGGCAGAGGAGGCAATAAATACTTAATGGCACATTTCTAAAGAATGTGCAGGAACAGACGGACCTGGGGGTGCATGTGCATCGATCTTTGAAGGCAGCAGGACATATTAAGAGAATGGTTAGTAAAACCTCGGGCACCTTGGGCTTCATAAATAGAGGCATTGAGTACAAAAACAGGGAAGTTATGCCGAAACTTTATAAAGCCCTGGTTCAGCCACAACTAGAGTATTGTGTCCAGTTCTGGTCATCACACTTTCGGAAGGATGTGAGGGTCCTTGAGAGGGTGCAGAGGAGATTTACTGGAATGGTTCCTGGGATGGGGTTTTTAGTTATAAGGTTAGGTTGGAAAAGCTGGGTTTGTTCTCCTTGGAACAACAGACATTGAGGGGAGATTTAACAGAAGTGTGCAAGATTATGACAGGCTTAGATAAGCTAGACAAGGAAAAACTGCTCCCGTTAACAAATGGTACAAGGAATAGGAGACACAGATTGAAGGTCTGGGCAAAATAATGCAGGGGGAATCTGAAGAAGCACTTTTTTGCGCAGCAGGTGGTAATGACCTGGAACTCGCTGCCCACAAGGGTGGTGGAAGCGAAGACAACGAATGACTTCAAGAGGAAGTTGGATGGCCACCTGAGAGAAATAGACACAGCTAATGGGGATCAAGCAGGGGAATGGGACTGACTGGATTGCTCCGTGGAGAGCTGGCATGAATTTGATGGGCTGAATGGCCTCCTTCTGTGATGTAAATGACTCTAGGAGGCTGAGGGTAGGTATATAATTGAGATGTAGAAAATTATGAGGGGTCGAGATTGAGTGAATAGGAAGGACGTATTCCCTTAGGAGAGAGGACAAGAACCGGGGGCAGAGATTTGAAATAATTGGTAGAAGGATTAGATGGGAGTTGAGGAAATATTTTTTCACCCAGAGTGTTGGGGGGGGTGAGGGGGGCGGGGTGCAGTTCTGGAACTCATTGTTTGAAAAGATGTAGAGGCAGAAACCCTCATTTAAAAAATGATTTAGAGATGCACTTGATGTTCCATAACCTACAGGGTTGTGGGTCAAGAGCTTGAAGGTGAGATCAGATGGGACAGCTCTTGTTCAGTCAGCAAAGACATAATGGCCTCCTTCTGTGCAGTAACTTTTCTGAGTTATATATAAGGACAAGGACAGTAGATGCATGGGAACACCATCTATTGCAGCTCCTTCAGTGTCCCCTGGACAAAATCCTGCACTGATGATATAAAGCTAGGTGTGAGGAGGAGACAAAGAAGCTGCAAAGACATATAGATAGGTTAGGTGAGTGGGCAACAAGGTGGCAGATGGAGTATAATGTGGGGAAGTGTGAGGTTATTCATTTGGCAGTAAGAATACAAAAGCAGAATATTTTTAAAAAGCACGAAATTTCTAAAAGCAAAATGCTGCGGATCTGAAATAAAAAATAAAAACAGTAAGTACAGGTCATCTGGAGAGAGGAACAAAGTTAACGTTTCGGGTCTGTGACCTTTAATCAGAACTGGCAAAAGTTTGAAATGTAATATCTTGAGCGAGTGGAAATGGGGGAGTGGGGGTGGTGGGGGGGGGGGGGGGGGGGGTGGTGGGGGTGGTGTGGGAAGAACAACAAAAGGGAAGGTCTGTGATAGGGTGGAGGACAGGAGAGATTAAATGACAAAGATGCCATGGAACAAAAAGCAAAGGGAGTGGTTATCAATTGCCTTAGTAAAAGGCAAAGTATTTGTCCAGAGAGAATGTTAACGGCAGAGTAGTGAACAGCTCTGTCCAAAAGCAAAAACATGAGAAACACGTTTAAGACTGATACACCGTAAAAATCAAATCAAAATGGCAGTCATGGTTTGAAGTTGTTGAACTCACTGATGAGTCCAAAAGGCTGTCGAGTGCCTAATCGGAAGATGAGTTGCTGTTCATTAATCTTGCGTTGAGTTCATTGGAACACTGCAGCAGGCTGAGGACAGAAGTGTGGGCATGAGAGCAGGGTGGTGAATTAAAATGGCAAGCAACTGGAAACTCAGGGTCATGCTTGCGGACTGAGCGGAAGTGTTCTGTAAAGCGGTCATGCAATCTGCATTTGGTCTCTCCAATGTAGAGGAGACTGCATTGTGAGTAGAGAATACAGTATACTAAATTGAAAGTACAAGTAAATCACCGCTTTACCTGGAAAGTGTGTTTGGGGCCTTGGATGGTGAGGAGAGAGGAGGTAAAAGGGAAGGTATTGCATCTTCTGTGTTTGCATGGGAAGGTGCCATGGGAAGGGGATGAGGTGTAGATGGTGATGGAGGAGTGGACCAGGGTGTCGCGGAGTGAATGATAACATCAGAAGACTGACAGGGGAAGATGTGTTTGTGGTGAAATCATGCTGGAGGTGCTGGAAATGGTGGAGGATGATCCTTTGAATGTGGGGGCTGGTGGGGTGGAAAGTGTGGAGAAGGGGAATCCTGTCGTGATTCTGGGAGGGAGGGGAAGGGGTGAGGGCAGAAGTGTGTGAAATGGGTCAGATGTGGTCGAACCCTGTCAACCACAGTGTGGGGCAATCTTTGGCTGAGGTAAAAGGAAGACATATCGGAAGGACTGCTGTGGAAGGTTGTATCATCAGAACAGATGTGATGGAGATGGAGAAACTGGGAGAATGGAATTGAGTCCATATAGGAGGCTGGGTGTGAAGAAGTGTAGTTGAGGTAGCTGTAGGGATCGGTGGGCTTATAATGAATATTAGTAGACAGCCTATCCCCCGACATTGAGAAGGAGGGCTGAATATTACAGACCCCGCCTCCCCCCCCCACCGATGTCAGGGGTGATGCAGGAGGGGCTGCAAAATGCCTCTGGCAGATGCCCGCCAAGGGACCCGACGCCAGGAAGGCCCGGCTCGATACTGCCAGGGGCGGCGCGGCCTTGTAGCTGCCTCCCTGTCGCTCGGCGACGGAAGCCAAATCTGCATTTGTAAAAAATGTAAGTGAAGGAATGAATGACCTATCCGCTCCCGCCATCCATTCCGTAGTAATATTGGTGCTAGTGGCCGGCATTCCCGTGCCTTTGGATCCCTGTCCGGGGAACTGAGGTGGAACATTGGTGGGGAGGGGGAATCAGGTAAGTTTTTCAGGGGAGTGGGGGAGCATGGTCAAACTAATATCAATCGGTTTAGGGGATGGTGGGGAAGGGTTAGAGTTTAAAGTTTATGCTTTTGGAGTGGGGGGAAAGATGAGGTGGACAAGGGAAGTGTTTTGTGGGGGAGAGGGCAAGTAGTTAACTACATGGTTATGGGGGGGGCTGGTGGTGGGAGAGGGACAAATTAAATGCTTTCAAAAATTTTCATTGCATCTTTCTTTAAAAATTTAAATTGAATGGAAGGGCTAGAAGCCCTTTAAAAATGGTGGCAGCGCCTGCTCAAAGGCAGCTGATGCCATTGCCGGGGACAGACTGCCTGCCCCTCCATGTCATCAGGGTGGGTAGTCCGCCTGGTCATTTCAATGAGTCGCTGCGTCTAATATCGCGGTGGCTCCTTGACATGTGGTCTGCATTTTTACGTCCGCTGCTGAATGTAAATGTATCCCAGAGAAGTCTAGGAAGGGAAGGGAAGTGTCGGAGATGGACCATGTGAAGGTAAGAGAAGGTTGGAAATTGGAGGCAAAGTTGATGAAGTTTTCCAGTTTGGGGCAAGAGCAGGAAACGGCACCGATACAGTCATCAATGTACCAGAAAAAGTGTTGGCCCTGAGTAGGACTAGAACAAGAAATGTTCAACATACCCTACAAAAGGACAGGCATAATTGCGACCCAAGGAGGTACCCATAGCAACACCTTTTATTTGGAGGAAGTGAGTGGAATTGAAGGAGAAGTTGTTCAATGGATGGGGACTGGTTGGGCCTCTGTTCAAGGAAGAAGTGGACTGCCCTCAGACCGTCCTGGTGGGGGATGGAGGTGTAGAGCGACTGGACGTCCATCGTGAAGAGGATGTGATGAGGGCCAGGAATCTGGGGGAAATTGTCAAAATGGCATGGGGCGTCAGAAGAATCATAGATATAGGTGAGAAGAGACTGGACAAGGGGAGAAAAATAGATTCAAAATAGGAAGAAATAAGTTCAATGGAGCAGGAACAGGCTAAAATGATGGGTCTACCAGGACACTCCTATTTGTGGATTTTGGGAAGGAAGTAGAAGCAGGCTGTCCGGCGGTGTGGGACTATGAGGTGGGAAGCTGTAGAGGGAAGATCTCCAGAGGAGATGAGGTCAGTGACAGTTCTGGAGACAATGGTTTGATGTTTGGTGATGGGGCCATGGTCCAGGGGAAGTTGGAAGAAGGATACTTCGAAATGGTGACAGAGAGCCTTGGGTTTATTTGTACAAGGAGCGCAGAAAGTTAATATGCAGGGACAGCAAACAATTAGGAAGGCAAATGCAACATTGGCCTTTATTGCAAGGTGATTGCAGTACAAGAATAGGGAAGTCTTGCTACAATTGTACAGGGCTTTGGTGAGACCACACCTGGAGTACTGTGTGCAGTTTTGCTCTCCATATTTACATATGGATATACTTGCATTGGAGGCAGTTCAGCGAAGGTTCAATAAATTGGTTCCTGGGATGAAAGGATTGTCCTATTATGAAAGGGTAAGTGATTCTATTTGTCTGTAAAGTTTCTCCAGGGCCCATGAATGAGATAGAATGGTAACTAATGGGATTTGTAAAATTGGATGAGAGTAAGTGATTGAGGGCAAGAGATAGAGACAGGAAAAATTACACTACCAAATACAAATGTCGATTCACTCCGCGTGATATCAAGAAACAGCTGAAGGCACTGGATACTGTAAAGGCTAGAGGCCCTGACAACATTCGGCAATAGCACTGAAGACCTGTGCTCCAGAACTAGCTGCGCCCCCAGCCAAGCTGTTCCAGTACAGCTACAACACTGGCATCTACCCGGCAATGTGGAAAATTGCCCAGGTATGTCCTGTACACAAAAATCAGGACAAATCTAACCCGACCAATCACCACCCTATCCTGATCATCAGCAAAGTGATGGAATGCTATCAAGCAGCACTTCCTCAGCAATAACCTGCTCACTGATACTCAGTTTGGGTTCCGCCAGGGCCACTCAGCTCCTGACCTCAAACATGGACAAAAGAGTTGAACTCCAGAGGTGAGATGAGAGTGACTGCCCTTGATATGAAAGCAGCATTTGACCGAGTATGGCATCAATGATTCCTAGCAAAACTGGAGTCAATGGGAATCAGGGGAAAACTCTCCACTGGTTGGAGTCATGCCGAGCACAAAGGAAGATGGTTGTGGTTGTTGGAGGTCAATCATCTCAGTCCCAGGCCATCACTGCAGGAGTTCCTCAGGATAGTATCCTAGGCATAACCATCTTCGGCTGATTCATCAATGACCTTCCTTCAATCAGAAGGTCAGAAGTGGGGATGTTTGCTGACGATTGCACAATGTTCAGCACCATTTGCGACTCCTCAGATATTGAAGTAGCCTGTGTCCAGATGCAACAAGACCTGGAAAATATCCAGGCTTGGGCTGATAAGTGGCAAGTAACATTCGTGCCATACAAGTGTCAGGCAATGACCATCTCCAACAAGAGAGAATCTAACCATCTCCCCTTGATGTTCAATGGCATTACCATCGCTGAATTCCCCCACTATCAATATCCTAGGGGTTACCATTGACCTGGAAATGAACTGGACCAGCCACATAAATACTGTGGCAACAAGAGCAAGTCAGAGGGTGGTAATTCTGCAGCGAGTAACTCACCTCCTGACTGCGTGTCCACCATCTACAAGGCACAAGTCAGGAGTGTGATGGAATACCCTCCACTTGCCTGGATGGGTGCAGCCCCAACAACAGTCAAGAAGCTCAACACCATGCAGGACAAAGCAACCTGCTTGATTGGCACCCTTTCCATCACCTTCAACATTCACTTCCTTCACCACCGACGCACAGTGGCAGCAGTGTGTACCATCTACAAGATGGACTGCAGCAACTCACCAAGACCCCTTCGACAGCACCTTCCAAATCTGCGACCTCTACCACCTAGAAGGACAAGGGCAGCAGATGCATGAGAACACCACCACCTGCAAGCTCCCCTCCAAGTCACACACCATCCTGACATGGAACTATATCGCTGTTCCTTCACTGTTGCTGGGTCAAAATCGTGGAACTCCCTTCCTAACAGCACTGTGGGTATACCTACATGTCAAGGACTGCAGCGGTTCAAGAGGGCAGCTTACCACCACCTTCTTGAGGGCAGTTATGGATGGGCAATAAATGCTGGCCTAGCCAGCAACGCCCACATCCCATGAATGAATGAAAAAAAGGAATTGGAAGTGTTAGGGAAGTGTGGTTAAGAATTGTATTTGATAGCTTTCTCTTGGAAATATTTGTAGCCTTGCCTGTGAGTTTTTTTTTAAGAGAACCACATTTGATAGTCTGGCCACTACCCAAGACATTAGGGCCATGCAGAGGGAGATAAGCAAAGATCACAGACCCGGAACCACCCCCCCACCCAACTTTGATCTTTTGATAAGATCAATGAAGAGTCAAGAATGTGTCGCATGATATTGGGGCACTGGCGTAAGGGTGCAAATGATATCTGTTATGTATTAAGTAACTAACATGCAAACTGTATGGTGAAATGCACTGAAGAATGGGTCTCAGACATGCACGTCTACTTGACACAG
Source organism: Heterodontus francisci (assembly GCF_036365525.1). Classification (NCBI taxonomy): domain Eukaryota; kingdom Metazoa; phylum Chordata; class Chondrichthyes; order Heterodontiformes; family Heterodontidae; genus Heterodontus; species Heterodontus francisci. Next base: position 788,355 of record NC_090389.1, on the reverse strand, counting down.
CACAACAGGAAATAGCGAATGTGGCCAGTAGAGTGAGAGAACGTTTTAAACTATCAAGGCATTGACACATACTCCATAGAGAAACTGACTTAAAAATCAAAAAAGAATGGTACCTGTCAGAGGGAGTAAAATTGTTGGGCACTTAATATAAAGAGGGATATGGAATCTGGATTAAGACAATTGGGGGATAGATATAGTATTTAGTAAAACTATACACAGATGGATGCAGGTAATGAGAGCGAGCTGGAGAATTTTTTAAGTCCATATATGATCTGTTACTTGAAACAGAGCACTTTCAACATGCTAATAATTTAGAATGAACAGCGCTTCAGCAAAAGAATAAAGAATGGGGACTGTTACTGAGTGAGATGTTCTGTAGGCGGGGAGTGCCATTCACTCAAGTAGAAGAGAAGGCGATATGGAAATCACCCCTCTCAATGAGCTTACATGTTGCTAAGGTGTTTTATGATGGTAAGATCAACACCCCATGAATATTCAGCCGGCTCTAGGTCATGCAGTCGACCAAACCCTCCAGTGGACTCAGTTCCTCCAACAAGTAGTAAGAGCTTTGTCTTTTTCGAAGACACAGAAGCCCAAGAAGGCACCTGTCCACGTAGTTAAAGGACCAAAAATGGTTCCTCAAAATTCACGGACATGCTATAACTGGGGGTAGATCCAGGTCACATCAAGAGCCATCTCCTTAATTGCCTCACCACCAAAATGTGCTCAGAAACCAGATACAGACCCTAGCCACCAGATTGGAAAATACCACACAAAATGTAGATAAATTGTCCACCATATGCAGATATTCATGGCCACCCAGAACACCGATGGTCAGATGGTTCAGTTTTCGGACAGTCAATAGGTGGCCAAGTGGGACACCCTCTTAGAGAGGGGTCAGGCCCCTCACTCATGGTCTGAAGTAGGGTTCAGAGGTGATGAAAATGGGTATCTAATGATCAGTATTATGCTGCCCGGGGGGCGATAGCAAGTTATGATGGCGGATACTGGATCATCTTTGACAATTATTCACACCCTGAATGCCACCTCATGGTTTTGCTGTGCTATTAGTGACATCACTGGGGCCAAGGCTTTGATGCACCCAACTGAATCTACTGCTCTCTCTACTCTCTAGGGATGTGAAATTTTTATCATATATAAAAGCTCAAAGGATAGATGGGATATTCTGGGGAGTTATGAGTTAAAATATCCTCGCTCTCCCAGACCCACAACGTACGTGCCTGGTACAACAGCAATCCTCCACTTTCGCCACATCCAAAAATGATGGTGGACAAATAACAGGAAAGCATTAACATCCAGCTCATTGGCCCTTTAAATAATATCTCATTCCCAAAGACAGCCTCCTCTGTCTCGACAGGTTATTGAGCCCCTTAGCAAGAAAGGTGTCTTGCGCACAGGAACCATTATGAAAAATTTGGGACAATGCTTAATGATCACAGAGACATCAAGACTTCTTTACACTAATCTGACTAAAGGACAGCAAGCAGGGGGTTATGACAGATTGGTAAGGCGTTTGTAGATTGTGCGAGAAATCAGTGCATGAGCATTTCATTCTTGAGGTGGGGACGGTGAGGTTTAGAGCATTTGCATCAATTATTTTCTATGAATAACTTTCTGCAAGAAACTAGTGTCAAGGCTTGACTGCAAGGCATGATGGACAAACTTGACAGAAATAGGTCAATGTCTAGCTGTTTAATGCTGAATTGACATTTGTGGAGTCTGGAAAACATGTTTTTATGCAAACAAAGAAGAAAGAACAACACAGCACAGGAACAGGCCATTCGGCCCTCCAAGCCTGCACCGATCTTGATGCCTGCCTAAACTAAAACCTTCTGCACTTCCGGGGACCGTATCCCTCTATTCCCATCCAATTCATGCATTTGTCAAGATTTAGATTTAGATTTAGAGATACAGCACTGAAACTGGCCCTTCGGCCCACCGAGTCTCTGCCGACCATTAACCACCAATTTATACTAATCCTACACTAATCCCATATTCCTACCACATCCTCACCTGTCCCTATATTCCCCTACCACCTACCTATACTAGTGGCAATTTATAATGGCCAATTCACCTATCAACCTGCAAGTCTTTTTGGCTGTGGGAGGAAACCAGAGCACCCGGAGAAAACCCACGCAGACACAGGGAGAACTTGCAAACTCCACACAGGCAGTACCCAGAATTGAACCCGGGTCGCTGGAGCTGTGAGGCTGCGGTGCGAACCACTGCGCCACTGTGCCACCCTTAAATGCCTCTTAAACGTTGCTATCGTACCTGCTTCCACCACCTCCCCCGGCAGCAAGTTCCAGACACTCACCACCCTCTGTGTAAAAAACTTGCCTCACACATCCCCTCTAAACTTTGCCCCTCGCACCTTAAACCTATGTCCCCTAGTAACTGACTCTTCCACCCTGGGAAAAAGCTTCCGACTATCCACTCTGTCCATGCCGCTCATAACTTTGTAAACCTCTATCATGTCGCCCCTCCACCTCCGTCGTTCCAGTGAAAACAATCCGAGTTTATCCAACCTCTCCTCATAGCTAATGCCCTCCAGACCAGGCAACATCCTGATAAACGTCTTCTGTACCCTCTCCAAAGCCACCACGTCCTTCTGGTAGTGTGGCGACCAGAATTGCACGCAATATTCTAAGTGTGACCTAACTAAAGTTCTGTACAGCTGCAGCATGACTTGCCAATTTTTATACTCTAAGCCCTGACCGATGAAGGCAAGCATGCCGCATGCCTTCTTGACTACCTTATCCACCTGCGTTGGCACTTTCAGTGACCTGTGGACCTGTACGCCCAGATTTTTGCCTGTCAATACTCCTAAGGGTTCTGCCATTTACTGTATACTTCCCACCTGTATTAGACCTTCCAAAATGCATTACCTCACATTTGTCCGCATTAAACTCCAACCGATCTATATCCTGCTGTATCCTCTGACAATCCTCAACACTATCCGCAACTCCTCCAACCTTTGTGTCGTCCGCAAACTTACTAATCAGACCAGCTACATTTTCCTCCAAGTCATTTATATATACTACAAAGAGCAAAGATCCCAGCACTGATTCCTGCGGAACACCACTAGTCACATCCGTCCATTCAGAAAAGCACCCTTCCACTGCTACCCTCTGTCTTCGATGACAGAGCCAGTTCTGTATCCATCTTGCCAGCTCACCTCTGATCCCGTGTGACTTCACCTTTTGTACCAGTCTGCAATGACGGACCTTGTCAAAGGCTTTACTGAAGTCCATATAGATAACATCCACTGCCCTTCCTTCATCAATCATCTTCGTCACTTCCTCAAAAAACTCAATCAAATTAGTGAGACATGACCTCCCCTTCACAAAACCATGTTGCCTCTCGCTAATAAGTTTGTTTCTAAATGGGAGTAAATCCTGTCCCGAAGAATCCTCTTTAATAATTTCCATACCACTGATGTAAGGGCTCACCGGCCTATAATTTCCTGGATTATCCTTGCTACCCTTCTTAAACAAAGGAACAACATTGGCTATTCTCCAGTCCTCAGGAGCCAATGAGGATGCAAAGATTTCTGTCAAGGCCCCAGCAATTTCTTCCCTTGCCTCCCTCAGTATTCTAGGGTAGATCCCATCAGGCCCTGGGGACTTATCTACCTTAATGCTTTGCAAGACACCCAACACCTCCTCCTTTTTGATAATGAGATGACTGAGACTATCTACACTATCTTCCCTAGGCTCATCATCCACCAAGTCCTTCTCTTTGGTGAATACTGATGCAAAGTCCTCATTTAGTACCTTGCCCATTTCCACACATAGATTCCCTTCTCTGTCCTTGAGTGGGCCAACCCTTTCCCTGGTTACCCTCTTGCTCTTTATATACGTATAAAAAGCCTTGGGATTATCCTTAATCCTGTTTGCCAATGACCTTTCATGACCCCTTTTAGCCCTCCTGATTCCTTGCTTAAGTTCCTTCCTACCGTCTTTATATTCCTCAAGGGATTCGTCTGTTCCCAGCCTTCCAGCCCTTGTGAATGTTTCCTTTTTCTTTTTAACTCGGCTCACAATATCCCACGTTATCCAAGGTTCCCGAAACTTACCCAACTTATTCTTCTTCCTCACAGGAACATGCCGGTCCTGGATTCTAATCAACTGACGTTTGAAAGACTCCCACATGTCAGATGTTAATTTACCCTCAAACAGCCGCCCCCAATCTAAATTCTTCAATTCCTGCCTAATATTGTTATAATTAGCCTTCCCCCAATTTAGCACCTTCACCTGAGGACTACTCTTATCCTTATCCACAAGTACCTTAAAACTTATAGAATTATGGTCACTGTTCCCGAAATGCTCCCCTACTGAATCTTCGACCACCTGGCCGGGCTCATTCCCCAATACCAGGTCCAGTACGGCCCCATCCCTAGTTGGACTATCTACATATTGTTTCAACAAGCCCTCCTGGATGCTCCTTACAAATTCTGCCCCATCCAAGCTCCTAGCACTAAGTGAGTCCCAGTCAATATAGGGGAAGTTAAAATCACCCACCACTACAATCCTGTTACCTTTACATCTTTCCAAAATCTGTCTACATATCTGCTCCTCGACCTCCCGCTGGCTGTTGGGAGGCCTGTAGAAAACCCCCAACATCGTGACTGCACCCTTCCTATTCCTGAGCTCCACCCATATTGCCTCACTGCATGACCCCTCCGAGATGTCCTCCCGCAGTACAGCTGTGATATTCTCCTTAACCAGTAATGCAACTCCCCCACCCCTTTTACATCCCCCTCTATCCTGCCTGAAGCTTCTAAATCCTGGAACATTTAGCTGCCAATCCTGTCCTTCCCTCAACCAAGTCTCTGCAATAGCAACAACATCATATTTCCAAGTACTAATCCAAGCTCTAATTTCATCTGCCTTACCTGTTATACTTCTCGCATTGAAACAAATGCACTTCAGACAACCAGTCCCGCTGTGCTCAGCAACATCTCCCTGCCTGCTCTTCCTCTCTTAGTCTTACTGGCCTTATTTACTCGTTCCCCCTCAGTTATTTCACTTGCTGTCCTACTGCTCTGGTTCCCACCCCACCACACTAGTTTAAACCCTCCCGAGTGACGCTAGCAAACCTCGCAGCCAGGATATTTGTACCCCTCCAGTTTAGATGCAACCCAACCTTCTTGTACAGGTCCCATCTGTCCCTGAAGAGATCCCAACGGTCCAGATATCTGAAACCCTCCCTTCTACACCAGCTGGTCAGCTACGTGTTTAGCTGCACTATCTTTCTATTTCTAGCCTCACAGGCACATGGCACAGGGAGTAATCCAGAGATTACAACCCTAGAGGTCCTGTCTTTTAACTTTCTACTTAACTCCCTAAACTCCCCCTGCAGGACCTCGTCACTCTTCCTGCCCATGTCGTTGGTACCGATGTGTACCGCCACGTCTGGCTGTTCACCCTCCCCCTTCAGAATGCCTCCTGTCCGTTCAGAGACATCCTTGACCCTGGCACCAAGGAGGCAACATACCATCCTGGAGTCTCTTTCATGTCCACAGAAGCGCCTATCTGTGCCCCTGACAATAGAGTCCCCTATAACTATTGCTCTTCTGCGCTTTGTCCCTCCCTGCTGAACAACAGAGCCAGCCGTGGTGCCACTGCTCTGGCTGCTGCTGCTGTTTTCCCCTGATAGGCCATCCCCCCCAACAGTATCCAAAACGGTATACTTGTTAGAGAGGGGGATAGCCACAGGGGATTCCTGCACTGACTGCCTGCCCCTTCTAGCGGTCACCCATCTATCTGCCTGCACCTTGGGTGTAACCACTTCTCTAAAACTCCTGTCTATGATGCTTTCTGCCACTTGCATGCCCCTAAGTGCATCCAGTTGCCGCTCCAACCAATCCATGCGGTCTGTGAGGAGCTGCAACTGGGTACACTTCCTGCAGATGTAGTCGTCCGGAACGCTGGAAGCGTCACAGACCTCCCACATCTCACAGGTGAAGCACTTCACCCCTCTAACTGACATTTCTAGCACTAATTAATAAATTAATTTAAAATAAATAAATACTTATTAAATCCTTACTAAATTGTTATAATTAACTATATGGTCCCTAGTGCTAGATTCCGACTATAACTATTACTTATGCACTTAATATGCACTTATGTAAGAACAAGGAGAAATAGAAACATAGAAAATAGGAGCAGGAGTAGGCCATTTGGCTCTTCAGGCCTGCTCCACCATTCATTATGATCATGACTGATCATCCAACTCAGTAACCTGTTCCCGCTTTCGCCCCATACCCTTTGATCCCTTTAGACCCAAGAGCGATATCTAACTCCTTCTTGAAAACATTCAATGTTTTGGTCTGAACTGCTTTCTGTGGTAGCAATCCCTTGGTCCTCCTTTGCTGAATTCTAAACTGCTCCCAATCCTCAGGACTGTTGTTTATCCTGGCAAATTTATATGCCTCTTCCTTGGATCTAATGCTATCTCTAATTTCCCTTATAAGCCATGGTGAGCAAGAGAAGGAGAGAAGTCGGTACCTAAGTGGGGTCAGAAGCCATAGTGTAAACCTTTCCCGTTTTACTTTTGCGCCAGACATGGATAAACAATTGTTGCAGTACATCCATGTGCTCTTTAAATGTTTGCCATTGCCTATCCACCATCATCCCTTTAAGTAACGTTTCCCAATCCATCATGGCCAACTTGCGCCTTATACCTTTGTAGTTTCCTTTACTAAGATTCAGGACCCTTGTCTGAGAATCAACTACGTCACTCTCCATCTTGATGAAGAATATTATGGTTGCTCGTCCCAAGGGGTCTTAATAAAAGTCCAAGAGTCTGGTCATTAAAGCCACAAAGTTGCAGAAATAGAGCTATCTGAGGAAAAAGGGTATCTGGCAAGGGTTACAAACAGGAACCATCCGTGAGGGTCTATGTTCTAAGCTATCATGAGGCTAGGAGCAAACAATGATGTAGTCTTAACCCAATCATGTTGGCTGAATTAGATCATCGCAAGACAGAGACCCCGAAGAGGGATAGAAAGAGGAGAGTTTGGGACCTCATTGGCATATTTCGAGAGGAGTTAACAGAACATCGTTGACACACTTAGAAGAAGATGATAGACTGTGGTCGACAGAACACAGCAAGAGAAGGAGAGAAGTCGGTACCTAAGTGGGCTCAGAAGCAAGAACTGGTGCTCAGTGTTGCTGTGCAGCTACTGCTGTTGTTAAGAATTAATTTTGTATATCTTAGTTAAGCCTAATAAACTCTCTGACTTATCACAGAACTTGAGTCTGTACCTTGTATGAATAGGATGGGAATAGAGGGATACGGACCCCGGAAGTGCAGAAGGTTTTAGTTTAGGCAGGCATCAAGATTGGCGCAGGCTTGGAGGGCCGAATGGCCTGTTCCTGTGCTGTACTGTTCTTTGTTCTTTGTTGTTCTTGTAGGTCTATCTTGGTCAAGAATCCTAAGGTGAGGTGGGTTGGGTTATCGTCTGTCTCATCTCCATTCAGATAACATCCACCTGAAAACGTACGGAGTAAATTGGACATATAATCTCTGGAGTTTAGAAGAATGAGAGATGATCTCATTGAAAAGTACAAGATTCTGAAGGGGCTTGACAGGGTAGACACTGAGAGGTTGTTTCCCCTGGCGGAGCAGGCTTGATGGGCCATGTGGTCTACTCCTGCTCCTATTTCTTGTGCTTTTATGGAAGCGTTTTCATCACATGGACTGCAATGATTCCAGAAGGTGGCTCACCAGCACCTTGTCAAAGGCAATCAGGGATGGGCTATAAATGCAGGCCTTGCTAGCGATGTCTATAGCGAGAATGAATAAAAATAGTATCCCTATTCCTGATGCACTTGTCCCATACTGACAGGTGTAAGGTAGCTCCCTCACCACTGATTTCAAAGGCGGTGCGATTTAAGTTTGTCTCCAATACTTGAGCTCCGACAATATTCTGTTTACTGTAACGGAAGGCAGGGATGAGGCATTAAAGCAAGGCACAGCCTGCTCAGAGACATACATCATACAAGTGCCAGTTAGAAACAGTCAGCTCTCAACGAATACATCAGCAATAATATACTGCCGAGAGCCCTGCTTTAGGTCGGCAAAAAGATCCCGACCCGAACCCGGCCCTAGTTCGTCCGATTTTGCCCCAAACCCGACCCAAACCCGCCACTAGTCGGCCCGACCCGACCTGAGCCCGAAAGATGGGCCCGACCCGAACCCGACACATGTCGTCGGGTCCGGGTCGGTTAGCAGGCCTCTAACACTGCCCATTCTCTTGCCACTGTTTGTGCTGCTGATTACTTTGCTTATTTGGATAAAATAGGTGAATGTACTTAGCAGCCATGAGATGATTTGGCACATTCTGTATTATCTGTATGTAATATCTTTCTAATTTATTCTCTCGACAACTAGTTAGAAAATGCTTGGAGTTATGTGAAGAAACCACAAGAAATGCTTCAGGGGGACATGTGGTATAAATTTCACCTTGGACGATGTTGTAAAATGGCTGATAATTATTAGCATCTTGTTTTACAGTCTGCTATTGCCCAAGACAAATTCCACCCACACACTTGGGTATATTAACATTGGGGTCAAAGTGAATGCTTCTCTCTATTAATGCTTTCACTATCAGTAAATATCAGACTAAGGAATCAAGACTCTGTCAAGGACTCAATACAGAGACCCTGCCTGTAAATATTAAACAGTTATATTGAAACTAGGATGCTTTTTGAAAACACCAAGAGTGTTGATTAGAGATAAGAACAATTTTTGTTCCCTTTCACTCACCTGCTATAGTGACTGTCACAGCTTGGCTGAGCTGCGACCACAATTCCCTCATTTTGACAGAGATTTTATACAGGCATTGATACTGCCCTCCTTGGTTTGTACTGGTAACAGTGAATGTTCCAATGTTGTCCTTTGTGAGGAGTTGATGGGAAGACAACAGTTGATTATCCCTGTAAAAATAGATTTGACCGTGATATTCTCTTTTCACAGTGCAGGTAAGGGTGACTGTCTCGCCTTCTAAATATACCCCAGTCGATTGATTAAGAGAGATCGCTGGTGGTATTAGTGAATCTAGAAAATGAATGGAAAGAGCAATGAGACATGGATCTATGGATTTTCATATACAGTGATGTTAACCCAAAAAGAATTGTTTATAGGAATAGGACGTGTTCACATCAGGAACTGAGATTCCACAAAAGGGAAATTTACGCCAGTAAAATCAAACGGAATTTTGACTGCAAATAATTCATCTTATATTACAGTTCCAAAACCAGCTTTTAGTCTGGAATTTCACTCTGGGATTTCTGCTAACTTAACTGAGGTGTGCCTGTGATTAAAAGAGTGCATCTTTCTATTAAACCATGGGGATTCAACTTTCAAAGAAATGAATTCACAGTTGGTGAGGTTGATTGTTTTTTGTGATGTGTGATTGCTGGAAATAGCATAATTTTTTGGCCTTTCCCACATGTCATTGGAAAAATAGAGCCAAAGAGTTATACAGCACAGAAACAGGCCCTTCGGCCCATCATGTCTGTGACAGCCACCAAGCACCTAACTATTCTAATCCCATTTTCCAGCACTTGGCCTGTTGCCTTGTATGCTATGACGTTTCAAGTGCTCATCTAAATACTTTTTAACTATTGTGAGGGTTCCTGCCTCCACCACCCCTTCAGGCAGTGTGTTCCAGATTCCAACCACTTTCTGGGTGAAAATCTTTTCCTCAAATCCCCTCTAAACCTCCCCTTTACCTTAAATCTATGTCCCCTGGTTATTGACCCCTCTGCTAAGGGAAAACATTTCTTCCTATCTACCCTATCTATGCCCCTCATAATTGTGTATACCTCAATCAGGTCCCCCCTCAGCCTTCTCTGCTCTAAGGGACACAACCCTGGCCTATCCAGTCTCTGTTCATAGCTGAAATGCTCCAGCCCGGGCAACATCCTGGTGAATCTCCTCTGCACCCTCTCCAGTGCAATCACATCCTTCCTATAGTGTAGTGCCTAGAACTGTTCACAGTACTCTAGCAGTGGCCTAATTCGTGTTTAAGACAGCTGATGGTAGTGAGTTTGCTTCTTGAGCTGCAGCAGTCTGTGTGGTGAAGGTGATTTCAATGGACCTAAATATTGGGTCGTGTGTATAACTTGTGGCAGAACCAAAACCATCCATTTGGTGTCGCTGCTCCAGTCATGAGATCCCCCATAGCAGGAAGGTGAAATTCAAGTAGAGCAGGCTTGTCCAACATACGGCCCACAGGCCAGGATCTGGCCCGCAGATGTATTTCAGAGATGGGAAATCCTCCATTGTCGTCTTCTTCCAGACAGGCTTTTAAAAAATATCGCATGTCAGTTGCACAGCTGACAGGTACTGCATGAGTGCGCTAACAGCAGTTTCGCAATTTTGGACAGATTCGGGGTTTTCCAACTTCTAATTCAAAAGGCCGCTGGAAAATGTTGAGTCTCAGCACTGTTCCTGATGTCAGGACCTGTCAGCTGTAAAACTCAGTGATGTAAAAAAAAAACTAGCCAACCGCAAAGCTGCTGCATTGAGCACTCCCACTCCCTACAACTATCAGAGAGTGGTGGGGGGAAGAGGGGGACAGAAAGAGAGAGAGGGAGGAAAGAGAGAGAGGAGAGAGGGAGAGAGAGGAGAGAGGGAGAGAGAGGAGAAAGGGACAGAGCCACAAAGAAGGGGAGAGGCTTGAGAAAGAGGGGAGGGAGAGAGAGAGAGGGGAAGAGAGGGAGCAGAGAGAGAGGGGGGGGAAAGAGAGTGAGGGTGACACGGGGAACAACACAGAGAGGGGGGAGCATTGGGAGAGAGGCAGAGAGAGTAATCAAGATCATTCCTGACAGATAAACATCTATCCATAATACTCTGCATCGCTACAAGTAGTACGCAGGCAGACATTGGCATTTTTTACTTGCACAAGTAGTCAGTTATCTCACTAAATCAGTGTCCAACATAGTGAAGAGAAAGTAAGTCAAAAAATTAATCTTCTCATTTAAGCTTCTTCACAAAAATGCACCTTTGTTTTTGTTTTGATTAATAGCAAACTAAATTATTAATGCCTTTATCGTTCCAAAATTGCCTCACTGCCCCCCCATGTAAAACAAGAATTGTAATGTGCCCCCCCCCCCCCCCCCCCACACAAAAAGGTTTGACATTTCTGAGACAGAAGGTCGGCCATGAATGTACTGAATAACACAGCAGGCCTCGAAGGGCCTATTCCTGCCTGTGTTTCTTATATTCTAAATTGAATTTCACTCACACTGTTAAGACCAGAGTGCACAGATCGGGCTGAATTTTGTCAGCATTGGAAACTGGTATTGTTGTCCCATGTGATGTGCGTGGCCAGCTGACTGCGATCACGCAGCGGCCGACCATTGAACTTGTCGGAGGCGACAGATGACTGAAACACAGGCTCTTGCATCATCTTTAAAGTGCCGTCAGCCCTGCTTGTACTGCTGCATTTCAATGATGCAGCAAACCTGAAGTGTGGCTAAACCCCTCTGCTGTTCTTTCTACCTCCTAGACCTTCCCCCCCCCCTCCACCACTGCTGCTGGAATTCCCTGCCCCTGCACCAGGACGGTGGAGCGGCAGCAAGCTGGGGACATGTCTGAGGCAAGACTGCAGGTGGCCCCAAGGTTTTGTGATGCCTGCATGTGATTCTCCAGGCAGGAAGGTAAAGGCGGGAGCTCCTCTTCCCAAGGGAAAGCAGGAAGAGACCCCTCCATCTGACCAAGCAAGCCTGGATGGAGATGGTAGAGGAGATCAGCAGCCGTGGGGTCACCCTCCAAAACTGGATCCAGTGCTGCAAGAGAGTCAATGACCTCCTTTGCTTTGCCCAGGTGAGTCCTCCATACCTTTCTCCTCTTTGGGACTTGTATGTGGCTACGTGGGAGGGAGCCCCTACAAAGGGAGGGAGTGACCACAAAGGCGCGGGCAAGGGGGTGAGGCATCACTACTTCCTGTCAGAAACATGGCCACTTCCCGGCGACAGGCCACCTTATTTCATAGCTCTCCCCCATTATGACCCCAAAGAGCAGACGTAGGCAGAAGCCATCTAGGAAACCCCATCAGGGGACGAGGGGCTGCCATTAGCATATTGCTGTAGGTGCAAAGTCTAACTGTGTCCCTCTTTCCACTTGCAGGAAAAATGGACCCATAACACCAGGAGACACTGAGAACTGGCTGTGCGATCCCTGATAGGCATGCTCTGATGCTGGCAGTGGAGGAGGCTCTGGAGCTAATAGGGCCGAGGGCAGCCGTGCAATTGTGGGCTGAGAGACTGGAGTGACCGGACAGGAGAGTGAAGAAATATTGGGCTGAAAAAATGGCGGTCCGTCCATGTGCACATCACGGAACCACCGCGATATTCAACATGGCGGCTCATTTAAATGGCTGAGGCGGACCTCCCCTCCGAAGGTGCGGAAGGGGCGGGCAGTCCGTACTCAGAAATGGTGTCAGGCACCGACGCTATTTTTATTTATTTATTTAGAGATACAGCACTGAAACAGGCCCTTTGGCCTTTTGAGTCTGTGCCGATCATCAACCATCCATTTATACTAATCCTACATTAATCCCATATTCCTACCACATCCCCACCTTCCCTCAATTCCCCTATCACCTACCTATACTGGGGGCAATTTTATAATGGCCAATTTACCTATCAACCTGCAAGTCTTTGGCTGTGGGAGGAAACCGGAGCACCCGATGAAAACCCACGCAGACACAGGGAGAACTTGCAAACTCCACACAGGCAGTACCCGGAATTGAACCCGGGTCGCTGGAGCTGTGAGGCTGCGGTGCTAACCACTGCGCCACTGTGCTGCATCAGGAGTCGAGAGGCTTTGAGCCCTACATTACAATTTAAATTTTTAAAGATACAGTGCTTTTAAAAAATGAAATAAACTTATCCTGACCCTCTCCCGTCTCCCCCAATAACCAGGGAAATAATAACCTCCCCCTGACCTTGCCCCCACAAAGTTCATCAACTTTGAACTTCACCCCTTCCCACCACCCCCTAGACCAATCAAGTCCACCCCCCTCACAGAAAAACTTACCTGCTCCCCCCTCCCCACCTGTGTTATGCCTTGGATCTCCGGATGAAGATCAGAAGGTGCGGGAGTGCCAGCCACCGGCACTAACATCGGAGTGGATTGGATGGTGGGAGTGGGTAAGTACTTAATTCCTTCATTTGAATTTTTCAAAATATGTTAATTTGTCTCCTGTCGCTGAGCGGCAGCGGAGGGTGCCGCGGGGTTCCTCGCGGGCTGGGTCTTCCCAGCATCGAGGCCTGTGGTGGGCCTCTGCCGGAGACCTTTTCTGGCCCTCCTCCCGTCACGACCCCCGACGTCGGGGTGGCTGTAAAATTCATCCCATTGTGTTCATGTGTCATCCACCATACCTCTGGAGGTCCTCATCACGCATGGTTGGCATGACGAGATCTGACCAACATAACTCACAAATGTTTTTGTGTTCTCATGCAGGTCGGGTGCTTCGGAGGAAAGCTCAGCCTTTGGAACCGGGGACTGCTGTCACCCTCTGAGGAGGATAAGGATTAGTCAGAGAATGCACCATCACATCATTCCCCTGCATCTTCCGCCAGCACAGATATTCTCACGTCAGTGGGTATGCGCTCGGGCTTAGATTCAGGGTCACAAGCTGGTGAGAGCATCACACACGCAGCTGAGCAGCTGACAGAGACTGTGACAGACGAGGCCACTGACAATTGGAGGACGTGGGAGGCCAGGCCCATGGTGAGCCCCAGGCTGATGATGAGCCTCTGGTGTCAGCAGCACAGAACATGCTGGAGTTGCAGACAGAGGAAAGTGAACAAGTGGCGGAGCTGTCAGAGGCAATGCACAGTCATGAGTGAGCAATGGAGGAGTCCATCCATGCTATTAGTGCTGCCATGTCTCGGGCATGTGAGCGCATGGCATTGACAGGTTGGCAACCCTCATGGAGAGCCAGATCCCATAGATGCGTGCAGAGCTGCACACCATCGCTGTGGCCATGAGCTCAGTGCAACAGTAGCAAGGCGAGAGAGGGACATGGAGCCTGGAGTCTCCTCCAGGTCCTTGTCTGTCTATGGTCAGCAGGAGGTGGAAATGAGCCTTGGAGGAGGAGAGTCTGCCCTCCACATATGGGGGCTCCGCTCAGGGCCCTCCAAGTGTGGACAGTGACTCCTCAGCCCCTCCACCTGTGACCTCCGCTCCAGTAGTCGCCATGATTGAGGAAACTCCTACACCTGTGCAGGAGCCCGTCGGCCAGCCAGGACCCTCCAGGCTTCAAGTAGCTAGAGGACACCTGCCAACGTCATCCTAGGTCAAGGGCCTTCAGCAGCCTGCCTCCAGCCCAGCCGTTGGCAGAGGGAGCTGCGCCCTGTAGAAACACACAAAAGTATATAAAGAATAGCACCTAGATGCACTTGGAGTTTCATGGGTATATTAATTGTGGTCTTGTCATTGGTTGCTCCAATTGTGTCAATAAATGGAGGTTAAGTGGCTCATACTTTCACTGCTGCCTTGTCAGATGCAGCCTTCACCCTTGCTCCCTCAATGCACTGCCAGTGAAGGCACAGGCTGTGTTAGTTCAGCATCTCGGATGTGTCGGAGCTTGTGGTCAATCTGGGTGGTAGGCACCGGAGCGCGATAGGAAGGAGGCGACAGGCGGAATACAGTGAGGTGAGTCTTTATTGAGTTCACTTTGAGAGCCCATCACGGTGGCAGGAAACGGGTATGTATGAGATTGTCACATGCCTCCCTGGCGCGTCTCTCAATGCTCCTGAACTCTGGTGCGATCGAATCAAGATCCAGTGCTGCCTGTTCAGCAGCCTCCTCCGCATCCTCCTCATCGGATGAGAACTGGAAATCAATCATATCCTCTTCATGCAAGGTGTCCCCCCTCTGCACTGCTAGATTGTGCAGAGCACAGCAGTCCAGCACAATATGCAAATCTGCAAGACCCTTGCTGGAGCATAATTGATCAAGGCACTGGAATCTCATTTCCACCCGACCCTTGCACCTGATAATGGGCCCACCCGTGCAACGTGTCCAGCACTGCAGGCCGACAATGGCCCCCCTCTTCTCTTACCCATTGCTCCCCATGGCTGCCTTCCTGCAGCATCAGTGTGACCTCGCCTCGGTACTGCCACATTTAAACAGCCAGGGATCTGAAAACACGTGATACCCGTGCACTGTTGACTAAAGTTAAACCACCCCCCACTGCCATAAAATTATATTCACTTCAATGCAAATGCATTCTATCTAGCAGTTCACCAATTTAAATTACAGTCCAACCGCATTGGGGCGGCAACTCTGCCTTGGAGCTTTCCCGTGGCTGACAAAATCTGGAACCCACATCACCATGTGTGTTTCTGGGCGAGTGCGTCCATCTTGATTTTTCAGCCCCCCCATGCCTCCATTCCCTCTCCTGCTGGCCGGATAAAATCCAGCCCATTGTCTCTGTGCCTATTAAACACATTAAAATAAGAACTAATTTGCAAATATCAAGAAATTTGAATAGAGAGATTGAAGTAAAAATTCACCTTGGGCAGTATCACCAAAGGAGCAGCTTTACACAGCTGTCTGGTATATGACCTGCCCAATAGGCAGTTGTATTGACATTTATGGAAGTGACTATCATGCATAACATGAAAGTGCTGCTAGTCAGACATTGCACATTTTGTGCTACCTCCCAGATGAATTTTTACACTATTAACAATCTCTGTTACGCCTCACTCACCTACTAAAGTGACTGTTCTCCCCACACTGAGCTTGGACAGTAACCTCCTTGCTTTGATGAAGATTCCATATTTGCATTGGTACCACCCTCCTTGGTTTAGACTCGTAACGCTGAATGTTCCAATGTTGTCCTTTGGGAAGAGTTGACGAGAGGACAACAGTTGATTATCCCTGTAAAAATAGAATTGACTGGGATATTCTCTGTTTACGGTGCAGGTGATGGTTACAGTCTCACCTGTTAAATACACTCCAGTCGGTTGATTGAGAGAGATCCCTGGTGGTGTTAGTGGATCTGTGGTAAGATAAGTGTAAACAAGTGGTAATGGATCTCTAGATTTTCATACACAGTGGAATTCTGGTAACTAAATAACAACTAGGACATGTTGAAGGAAAGTATGTGCATCGGGGAGGGAGAGGCTACAAAAAAGGGACTCATGATTTTAGTGGAGCCAAAAGTGGAACTGTGTAAGTAAACAAATCAACTCAGACTTCTACTTCCAAAATCAAATTTTAGTGCAGTAATTATACCCTGGGATAAGAGAGGAACAAGGAAAATTTGTTGATTTGCAATTCCAATTATTGCTAATTTGGCAAGTGCAAATTTAATTAATTTTTTATTATTTGTTCCTGGGATGTGGGCATTGCTGGCCAGGCCAGCATTTATTGCCCATCCCGAACTGCCCTTGAGAAGGTGGTGGTGAGCTGCCTTCTTGAACTGCTACAGTCGTTGGAGTGTAGGTACACCTGCAGTGCTGTTAGGAAGGGAGTTTGACCCAGTGACTGTGAAGGAACGGCGATATAGTTCCAAGTCAGAATGGTGCTTGCAGGTGGGGACGTTCCCATGCATCTTGCTGCCCTTGTCCTTCTAGATGGCAGAGGTCATGGGTTTGGAAGGTTCTGTCGAAGGAGCCTTGGCAACAGTGCATCTTGTAGATGGTACACACTGCTGCCACTGTGTGTCGATGGTGAGGGAGTGAATGTTTTTGGATGGGGTGCCTATCAAGTGGGCTGCTTTGTCCTGGATGGTGTTGATGCTGTTGGAGCTGCATCCATCCAGGCAAGTGGAGAGTACTCCATCACACTCCTGACTTGTGCCTTGTAGATGGTGAACAGGCTTTGGGGTAGGAAGAGGTGAGTTATGTTCTGCAGAATTCCCAGCCTCTGACCTGCTCTTGTAGCCACAGTATTTATGTGGCTGGTCCAGTTCAGTTTCTGGTCAATGGTTACCCCAGGATGTTGGTAGTGGGGGATTCAGCGATGGTAATGCCATTGAATGTCAAGGAGAGATTGTTAAATTCTCTCTTGTTGGAAATGATCATTGCCTGGCACTTGTGTGGTGCAAATGTTACTTGCCACTTATCAGCCCAAGCCTGGGTGTTGTCCAAGTCTTGCTGCATCTAGACAAGGGCTGGTTCAGTATCTGAGGAATCACGAATGGTGCTGAACATTGTGCAATCATCAACAAACATCCCCACTTCTGACCTCATGATAGAGGGAAGGTCACTGATGAAGGAACTGAAGATGGTTGGGCCTAGGACACTACCCTGAGGAACTCCTGCAGTGATGTTCTGGGACTGAGATGATCAGGGGTCAACAATGTGTCCATGTAAAAAAGTTGAGGTCCATGACTGGTAACTTCAGGGATCAGAAATTTCCCATTGGCTTCTTTCTGATCAGACCTGTTTTAAAAAAAAAATCGCAGCCAGCAGCTGACAGATGCTTAGAGCAGAGACAACGTTTCCGAACTGCGGACAAGTTTATGGCTTTCTGGCAGGTTCTGATTTTAATTTAAATGTCTGGCACATATCTCTCAAAATCAGTGTCCAATATCGTATGAGAAAGTAAGTCAATAAATTCGTCTTCTCATTTTAAACTTCTTCACAAAAATGCACCTTCGTTGATGTTTTGATTAATAGTGTGATAAATATTTAATGCCTTTATGCCTTTATCTTTCTGAAATTGCCTCACCGGTCCCCTATGTAAGACAAAAATTGTGATGTGGCCCCCTCTCCCACGCACAAATGTTAGACAAGCCTGCTTCAAGCCTTTAACCTTGTGCTTTAAAACAACCTAGCAGCTAGTAACATAACCTCCCTACTTTTGTATTCAATTCACAATAAACAATAACATTCTATTAACTTTCCTAATTACTTTCTGTACCTGCATACTAACCTTTTGCAATTCATGCACTAGGACACCCAGATCCCTTTGCATCGCAGAGCTCTGCAATCTCTCACCATCTAGATAATAAGTTTCTTTCTTATTCTTCCTGCCAAAATAGACAATTCCACATTTTCCCACATTATACACTCCATTTGCCAGATCTTTTCCCACTCACTTAACCTATCTATATCCCTTTGTAGCCTCCTTTTGTCATATAGAGTCATTGAGTTATACAGCACAGAAACAGGCCCTTTGGCCCATCGTGTCTGTCCCTGCCATCCAGCACCCAACTATTCTAATCCCATATTGCTGCACTTGGCCTGTACTTTTTATGCTATGGCGTTTCAAGTGCTCATCTAAATACTTCTTAAATGTTGTGAGGGTTCCTGCCTCCACCATCAATTCAGGCAGTGCGTTCCAGATTCCAACCACCCTCTGGGTGAAAAAATGCTTCCTCAAATTCCCCCTAAACCTCCTGCCCCTTATCCTAAATCTATGCCCCCTGGTTCTTGACCCCTCCGCTAAGGAAAAAGTTTCTTCCTATATAACCTATCAATGCCCCTCATAATCTTGTACACATCAATCATGTCCCCCCTCAGCCTTCTCTGCTCCAAGGAATACAACTCTAGACTTTTCAGTCTCTTAATAGCTGAAATGCTCCAGCCCAGGCAATTTATTTTAAAAATTCTTTCATGGGATGTGGGCGTCGCAGGCTCGGCCAGCATTTATTGCCCATCCCTAATTGCCCTTGCACTGAGTGGCTTGCCAGGCCATTTCAAGGGCATGTAAGAGTCAACCATATCGCTGTGGATCTGGAGTCACATGTAGGCCAGACCAGGTAAGGACAGCAGATTTCCTTCCCTAAAGGACATTAGTGAACCAGATGGGTTTTTACAACAATCGACAATGGTTTCATGGTCATCATTAGACTAGTTTTAAATTCCAGATTTATTAATTGAATTCAAATTCCACCTTCTGCTGTGGTGGGATTCGAACCCACGTCCCCAGAGCAATACCTGGGTCTCTGGGTTACTAGTCCAGTGACAATATCAGTACGCCACCGCCTCCCCAAATCTCCTCTGCACCCTCTCTGGTGCAATGAAAAGTGCAGGAGAGCATGCCAGGAGCAGCACTAGGCATACCTCAAAATGAGGTGTAAACCTGGTGAAAGCTACAACACAGGACTATCTGCATGCCAAACAGCGTAAGCAGCATGCAATAGACAGAGCTAAGCGATCCCATAACCAACGGATCAGATCTAAGCTCTGCAGTCCTGCCACATTCAGTCATGAATGGTGGTGGACAATTAAACAACTAACTGGAGGAGGTGGCTCCACAAATATCCCCATCCTCAATGATGGGGGAGCCCAGCACATCAGTGCGAAAGATAAGGCTGAAGCATTTGCAACAATCTTCAGCCAGAAGTGCTGAGTTGATGATCCATCTCGGCCTCCTCCTGAAGTCCCCAGCATCACAGATGCCAGACTTCAGCCAATTCGATTCATTCCGCATGATATCAAGAAATGACTGAAGGCACTGGATACTGCAAAGGCTATGGGCTCTGACAACATTCCGGCAATAGTACTGAAGACCTGTGCTCCAGAACTTGCCGTGCCCCTAGCCAAGCTGTTCCAGTACAGCTACAATACTGGCATCTACCCTGCAATGTGGAAAATTGCCCAGGTATGTCCTGTACACAAAAAGCAGGATAAGTCCAACCCGGCCAATTACCGTCCCAACAGCCTATTCTCAATCATCAATAAAGTGATGGAAGGGGTCATCAATAGTGCCATCAAGCGGCACTTGCTGAGCAATAACCTGCTCAGTGACGCTCAGTTTGGGTTCCGCCAGGACCACGCAGCTCCTGACCTCATTACAGCCTTGGTTCAGACATGGACAAAAGAGCTGAACTCAAGAGGTGAGGTGAGAGTGACTGCCCTTGACATCAAAGCATCATTTGACTGAGTATGGCATCAATGAGCCCGAGCAAAACTAAGATCAATGGGAATCGGGGAAAACCCTCCGCTGGCTGGAGTCATACTTAATGCAAAGGAAGATGACTGTGGTTGTTGGAAGTCAATCATCTGAGCTCCAGGACATCACTGCAGGAGTTCCTCAGGCTAGTGTCCTCGGCCCAACCATCTTCAGCTGCTTCATCAATGACCGTCCTTCAATCATAAGGTCAGAAGTGGGGATGTTCGCTGATGATTGCACAATATTCAGCACCATTCGTGACTCCTCAGATACTGAAGCAGTCTGTGTAGAAATACAGCAAGAACTGGACAATATCCAGGCTTGGGCTGATAAGTGGCAAGTAACATTCACGCCACACAACTGCTAGGCAATGACCATCTCCAACAAGAGAGAATCTAACCATCTCCCCTTGACATTCAATGGCATTACCATGGCTGAATCCCCCACTATCAACATCCTAGGGGCTAGCATTGACCAGAAACCGAACTGGAGTAGCCATATAAATACCGTGGCTACAAGAGCAGGTCAGAGGCTAGGAATCCTGCAGCGAGTAACTCACCTCCTGACTCCCCAAAGCCTGTCCACCATCTACAAGGCACAAGTCAGGAGTGTGGTGGAATACTCTCCACTTGCCTGGATGGGTGCAGCTCCAACAACACTCATGAAGCTCGACACCATCCAGGACAAAGCAGCCCGCTTGATTGGCACCCCATCTACAAACATTCACTCCCTCCACCACCGACGCACAGTGGCAGCAGTGTGTACTATCTACAAGATGCACTGCAGCAATGCACCAAGGCTCCTTACACAGCATCTTTCAAACCCACGACCTCTACCACCTTGGACAAGGGCTGCAAATGCATGGGAACACCACCACCTGCAAGTTCCCCTCCAAGCCCCACACCATCTTGACTTGGAACTATATCACCGTTACTTCACTGTCACTGGGTCGAAATCCTGGAACTCCCTTCCTAACAGCACTGTGGGTGTACCTACCCCACATGGACTGCAGCGGTTCAAGAAGGCAGCTCACCACCACCTTCTCCAGGGCAATTAGGGATGGGGCAATAAATGCTGGCCTGGCCAGTGACGCCCACATCCCATGAATGAATAAAAAAAATCACATCCTTCCTGTAGTGTGGTGACCAGAACTGTACACAATTCTCCAGCTGAGGCCTAACTAGCGTTTTATACAGCTCCATCATAACCTCCCTGCTCTTATATTCTATGCCTCGGCTAATAAAGGCAAGTATCCCATATGCCTTCCTAACCACCTTATCTACCTGTGCTGCTGCCTTCAGTGATTTATGGACAAGTACACCAAGGTCCTTCTGACTTTCTGTCCTTCCTAGGGTCCTACCATCCACTGTGTATTCCCTTTGCCTTGTTAGTCCTCCCAAAATGTATTACCTCATTTTTCAGGATTAAATTCCATTTGCCACTGCTCTGCCCATCTTTAACCCATCCATATCTCCCCGTAATCTAAGGATTTCCTCCTCACTATTTACAACACCAACAATTTTCGTGTCATCTGCAAATTTATTGACCATACCTCCTATAGTCATGTCTAAATCATTAATGTACACTACAAACAGCAAGGGTCCCAGCACCGATCCCTGTGGTACACCACTGGTCACAGGCTTCCACTCACAAAAACAACCCTCTACCATTACCCTCTGCCTCCTGTCACTAAGCAAATTTTGGATCCAATTTGCCAAATTGCTCTGGATCCCATGGGCTCTTACCTTCTTAACCAATCTCCCATGTGGGACCTTATCAAAAGCCTTACTGAAGTCCATGTAGACTACATCTACTGCTTTACCCTCATTGACACATCTTGTCATCTCCTCGAAAAATTCAATCAAGTTAGTTAGACACAATCTCCCCTCGACAAAGCCATGCTGACTATCCTTGATTAATCCCTGCCTCTCCAGGTGGAGATTAATCCTGTCCCTCAGAATTCTTTCCAATATTCTCCCAACTCACAAGCCTGTAATTACCTGGTTTATCCTTACTACCCTTCTTGAATAGTGGTACCACATTCACTGTCCTCCAATCCTCTGGAACCTCTCCTGTGGCCAGAGAGGATTTGAAAATTTGTGTCAAAGCCCCTGCTATCTCCTCCCTTGCCCCACATAACAGCCTGGGATACATCTCATCTGGGCCTGAAGATTTATCCACTTTTAAGCCCGCTAAAACAGCTAATATTTCCTCCCTTTCAATGCTAATATGTTCAAGTATATCACAATCCCCCTCCCTAATCTCTACACCTACATCGTCCTTCTCCATAGTGAACACAGATGAAAAGTAATCATTTAAAACCTCACCTATATCCTCTGGCTCCACACAAAGATTGCCACGTTGGTCCCTAATGGGCCCTACTCTTTCCCTGGTTATCCGCTTATCATTAATATACTTACAAAACGCCTTGGGATTTTACTTTATCTTGCCGGCCAGTGTTTTTTCATGTCCTCTCTTCGCTCTCCTAATTACTTTTTTAAGTGCCACCCTACACTTTCTATACTTCTCTAGTGCCTCTGCTGTTTTCAGCGCTTGGAATCTGCCGTAAGCCTTTTTTTTCCTGATCCAATCCTCTATAACCCTTGACATCTGGGGTTCCCTGGACTTGTTGGTCCTACCCTTCACCTTAACGGGTATGTGTTGGCTCTGAACTCTCACAATTTCCTCTTTGAATGACTCCCACTGATGTGATGTAGACTTTTCTACAAGTAGCTGTTTCCAGTCCACTTTGGCCAGATCCTGTTTTATCATATTGAAATCGTCCTTCCCCCAATTCAGTACCTTTATTTCTGGTCCATCTTTGTCCTTTTCCATAACTACCTTAAATCTGACAGAGTTATGGTCACTATCCCCGAAATGCTCCCCCACTGACACTTCTACCACTTCATTCCCGAGGATTAGGTCCAGTACTGCCCCTTCTCTTGTACGACTTTCTACATACTGGCTCAAAAAGCTCTCCTGTATGCATTTTAAGAATTCTGCTCCTTTTAAGTCTTTTGCACGAAGACTCTCCCAGTTAATATTGGGGAGGTTAAAGTTGTACTATTATTACCCTATTATTTTTACACCTCTCAGAGATTTGCCTCCCTATCTGCTCCTCTATCACTTCCTGACTGTTTGGAGGTCTGTAGTACACATGCAGCCAAGTGATTGCCCCCTTTTTGTTTTTAAGTTCTACCCAAACGGCCTCATTTGAGGAACCTTCTAAGATATCATCCCTCCATACTGCAGTAATTGATTCCTTGATCAACAGTGCAATACCACCTCCTCTCTTACTTGAAAAAGCCTTCAAAACACTCCTACAGGAGATGCAGAGACCAAGTGGGCCCACATCAGAGATGCCATCTATGACTCAGCAATGGTCCAACCTATGGCAAACGTGAGAAGCAGAATTCAGATTGATTTCAATCTCACTTTGAAGAGCTGGAACCTGTCATAGCCATTAAGTGCATTGCACTGCTGAACTACAAGAAAGGCCCCAGCAAGTTAACATCCATGGCACTTAAAGTAGCCAGTAGCGCGGAACAAATAATAGGCAGACGCTGTGCAAATGACTACTGGCAATACCTATGCAATCGTATTCAGCTGGCCTCCGACACCGGAAACATCAGAGGAATGTATGCTGGCATTAAGGGAGCTTTTGGGCCAACCATCAAGAAGATCGCCGCCCCCCCCCCCTCAAATCTAAATCAGGGAACACAATCACTGACCTACACAAGCAAATGGACCACTGGGTGGAGCACTACCTAGAGCTGTACTCCAGGGAAAATGTTGTCACTGAGACCGCCCTCAATGCAGCCCAGTCTCCGCCAGTCATGGATGAGCTGGACGAACAGCCAACAAAATCGGAACTCAGTGATGCCACTGATTCTCTAGCCAGTGGAAAAGCCCCTGGGAAGGACAGCATTACCCCTGAAATCATCAAGAGTGGCAAGCCTGCTATACTCTCAGCACAACATGAACTGCTTTGCCAATGCTGGGATGAGGGAGCAGTACCACAGGACATGTGCGATGCAATATCATCACCCTGTATAAGAACAAGGGCGACCGCGGTGACTGCAACAATTACCGTTGAATCTCACTGCTCAGCATAGTGGGGAAAGTCTTCGCTCGAGTCATTTTAAACAGACTCCAGAAGCTGGCTGAGCGGGTCTATCCTGAGGCACAGTGTGGCTTTCGAGCAGAGAGATCCACCATTGACATGCTGTTCTCCCTTCGCCAGCTATAGGACAAATGCTGAGAACAACAGATGCCCCTCTACGTTGCTTTCATAGATCTCACCAAAGCCTTTGACCTTGTCAGCAGACGTGGTCTCTTCAGACTACTTGCAAAGATCGGATGTTAAACAAAACTACTAAGTATCATCACCTCATTCCATGACAATACGAAAGGCACAATTCAGCATAGTGGTGCCTCATCAGACCCCTTTCCTATCCTAAGTGGCATGAAATACGACTGTGTTCTCACACCTACACTGTTTGGGATTTTCTTCTCCCTGCTGCTCTCACATGCGTTCAACTCTTCAGAAGAAGGAATTTTCCTCCACACAAGATCAGATGGCAGGTTGTTCAAGCTTGCCCGTCTTAGAGCGAAGACCCAAGCACAGAAGGTCCTCATCAGAGAACCCCTCTTTGCTGACGATGCTGCTTTAACATCTCACACTGAAGAGTGCCTGCAGAGACTCATCGACAGGTTTGCGGCTGCCTGCAATGAATTTGACCTAACCATCAGCCTCAAGAAAACGAACATCATGGGACAGGACATCAGAAATGCTCCATCCATCAATATCGGTGGCCACGCTCTGGAAGTGGTTCAAGAGTTCACCTACCTAGGTTCAACTATCACCAGTAACCTGTCTCTAGATGCAGAAATCAAACAAGCGCATGGGAAAGGCTTCCACTGCTATGTCCAGACTGGCCAAGAGAGTATGGGAAAATGGTGCACTGACACAGAACACAAAAGTCCGAATGTATCAAACCTGTGTCCTCAGTACCTTGCTCTATGGCAGCGAGGCCTGGACAATGTATGTCAGCCAAGAGCGACGTCTCAATTCATTCCATCTTCGCTGCCTCTGGAGAATCCTTGGCATCAGGTGGCAGGACCGTATCTCCAACACAGAAGTCCTAGAGGCGGCCACATCTCCAGCTTATACACCCTACTGAGCCAGCGGCGCTTGAGATGGCTTGGATATGTGAGCCGCATGGAAGATGACAGGATCCCCAAGGACACATTGTACAGCGAGCTCGCCACTGGTATCAGACCCACCGGCCGTCCATGTCTCCGCTTTAAAGACATCTGTAAACGCGACATGAAATCCTGTGACATTGGTCACAAGTTGTGGGAGTCAGTTGCCAGCGATCGCCAGAGCCAACTGCATAACAGCCCCGACAACCAATTTTATCTGGAGCAAGTGTGGAAGAGTCTGTCAGTCTAGAATTGGCCTTTATAGCCACTCCAGGTGCTGCTTCACAAACTACTGACCACCTCCAGGCACTACCCATTGTCTCTCGAGACAAGGAGGCCAAAGAAGAAGATAGATTGGAAAAATCAGAAAGGCAAAGGTAGCGTGGATGAGGAGTTCATAGAATGTTTTCATGATTGTTTCTTAGAACAGCACGTTCTCGAGCCAACCAGAGAGCAGGTTATACTAGAACTGGTATTTTGCAAGAGATAGAATTAACTAATGACCTCACAGTGAAGGCGCCTCTTGGCAGCAGCAATCAAAATTTTATTGAATTCTACATTCAGCTTGACTGAGAGAAAAATGGGTCTAAGACGAGTATTTTAAACTTAAATAAGGGCAATTATAAGGGCATGAAAGCAGAGCTAGTAAAAGTGAACTGGCAAAGTAGGTTAAGGGATAGGTCAATAGAGATGCAGCGGCAGACATTTTAGGGGATATTTCAGAATTCACAGAATAGATACATTCCAATGAGAAAACAATTCCAAGGGGAGGACCCACCGTCCATGGTGAACTAAAAATGTTAAAGATAATTAAAATTTAAAGAAAAAACATACAATTGCTCAAAGATGTGTGACAGTCAGAAGATTGGACAGAATATAAAAAGCAGCAAAGAACAACTAAAAGATTAGTAAGGAGGGAAAAATTAGAGTATGAGAAAAAGCTAGCGAGGACAGATAGTAAGAGTTTCAATAGATATTTAAAGAAGGAAAGAGTTAACAAAATGAGTGTTGGTCCTAGAAAGTGAGTTTGGAGAATTAATAAGGGAAAATAAGGAGATGGCCGATAGAGTCATAGAGTTATACAGCACGGAAACAGGCCTTTCGGCCCATCGTGTCTGTGCCGGCCATCAAGCACTGAACTATCTAATCCCATTTTCCAGCACTTGGCCCGTAGCCTTGTATGCTATGACGTTTCAAGTGTTCATCTAAATAATTCTTAAGTGTTGAGGGTTCCTGCCTCTACCACTCCTTCAGGCAGTGCATTCCAGATTCCAACCACCCTCTGGGTGAAAACTTTTTTCCTCAAATCCCCTCTAAACCCCCTTCCTCTTACCTTAAATCTATGCCCCTGGTTATTAACCCCTCCGCTAAGGAAAAAAGTCTCTTCGTATCTAATCTATCAATGCCCCTCATAATTTTGTATACCTCAATCATGTCCCCCCTCAGCCTTCTCTGCTCTAAGGAAAAGAACCCTAGCCCTTTCAGTCTCTCTACATACTGAAATGCTCCAGCCCAGGCAACATCCTGGTGAATCTCCTCTGCACCCTCTCCAGTGCAATCACATCCTTCCTATAGTGTGGTGCCCAGAACTGTACAGAGTACTCCAGCTGTGGCCTAACTAGCATTTTATACAGCTCCATCATAACCTCCCTGCTCTTATATTCTGTGCTACGGCTAATAAAGGCAAGTATCCCGTATGCCTTCCTCACCACCTTATCTACCTGTGCTGCTGCCTTCATTGATCTATGGACAAGTACACCGAGGTCCCTCTGACCCTCTGTACCTCCTAGGTCCTACCATCCATTGTATATTCCCTTGTCTTGTTAGTCCTCCCAAAATGCATCACCTCACACTTCTATGAATTGAACAGGTATTTTGCATCAGTCTTCACCATAGAGGATACAAGTAACATCCCAGAAATAGCTGTAAATCAGGAAATTGAAGGGAGGGAGGAATGCAAGAAAATTACATTCTCCAGGGAAGTGGTACTGAACAATTTGTTGGAGCCTCGGGCTGACAAGTTTCCAGGTCCTGATGGATTTCATCCTAGGGTCTTAAAAGAAGTGGCGAGTGAGATAGTTGATGTGTTGATTTTGATTTTCCAAAACTCCCTAGATCGAGGGAAGGTTCCATTAGATTGGAAAATAGCCAATGTAACTCCTTTATTTAAAATGGGAGGGAGACAGAAAGCAGGAAACTATAGGCCAGTTAGCTTAACATCTGTCAAAGGGAAAATGATAGAAGCTGTTATAGCAGAGCACTTAGAAAAATTGGAATGGGCAGTTTGTCTTATGAGGAAAGTTTGGACAGGCTAGGGTTGTATCCACTGGAGTTTAGAAGAGTAAGAGGTGACTTGATGGAAACATATAAGATCCTGAGGGGTCTTGACATGGTGGATGTGGAAAGGATGATTCCTCTTGTGGGAGAGAATCTAAAACTGTTTAAAAATAAGGAGTCACCCATTTAAGACAGAAATGAGGAGAATGTTTTTCTCTCAGCGGGTTGTGAGTCTTTGGAATTCTCTTCCTCAAAAGGCAGTGGAAGCAGTGTCTTTGAATGTTTTTAAGCAGAGGTAGATAAGATTCTTCATAAGCAAAGGGGTGAAAGGTTATTGGGGGTAGGTGGGAATGTGGAGTTGAGGTTACAATCAGATCAGCCATGATCTTATTGAATAGTGGAGCAGGCTCGAGGGGCTGGGTAACCTACTCCTGCTCCGAATTTGTATGTTTGCATGATAATTTTGCTGTTTATTTAAGAAACCTGGTTGGTGTATTTAATTCTGGGATAAAAATAGAGTGTATGATTGTCTGTATTGGGAACTGGGTAAACATTTAAAAATATGTTGTGAGCTGTGGTGAAGTAGAACAAGGGAAAGACAGTGCAGTCCTCTCACCTCGGTCGTAACATACAACTGGGGGCTCTGTGCGGGATAACCCAAAGCCAACGGCATGGAATTGTAAGTAGGGCAATAATAGATTAAAAGAGGAAAAGTATAACACCAGGTTTCTTATGCTTTAGAGTAAAGTTTACACTACTGCAATGGATTTGTTAGTTGCTATGACCTTTCTGGAGAAGGAGGATTTATTCACCAGTAATTTGAAAAACTTAACCAAGGCTAGTCTAAAGGGATTGGCAGATAAGTTGTCGTTAGAGTTAGAACCAGGGACTAAGAAAGCAGACATAATTGAAGTTATAGCACAGCATTTGATATTGGAAGAAGGACAAGGCAATCCAGATGGTAGTTCAGTTGAATTAGGTAGGATTCAGTTGCAGATGGAGCAGCTTGAACTTGAAAAAGGCGAAATGGAAAAACTTGCCCTTGAGCGGAAAAGAGAATTGGCAATGAGGAAACTTGAACTTGAAAGAGAGGAAAGGGCAAAAGACAGAGCATTTCAAAGCAATTAGTAAGTTTACGGACGACACAAAGGTTGGTGGAGTTGCGGATAATGATGAGGATTGTCAGAGGATACAGCAGGATATAGAACAGTTGGAGAATTGGGCGGAGAAATGGCAGATGGAGTTTAATCTGGACAAATGTGAGGTAATGCATTTTGGAAGGTCTAATGCAGGTGGGAGGTACACAGTAAATGGCAGAACTCTTAGGAGTATTGACAGGCAGAGAGATCTGGGCGTACAGGTCCACAGGTCACTGAAAGTGGCAACGCAGGTAGATAAGGTAGTCAAGAAGGCATACGGCATGCTTGCCTTCATCGGTCGGAGCACAGAGTAGAAAAATTGGCAAGTCATGTTGCAGCATGGGTTGGTACCTGGGATCTCGATCTGGTGGCCATTTCGGAGACATGGGTAGAGCAGGGGCAGGAATGGATATTGCAGGTTCCGGGATTTAGATGTTTCAGTAAGAACAGAGAAGATGGTAAAAGAGAGGGGGTGGGTGTGGCATTGTTAATCAAGGAGAGTATTACAGCGACAGAAAGGAAGTTTGAGGACTCGTCTACTGAGGTAGTATGGGCCGAGGTTAGAAACAGGAGAGGAGAGGTCACCCTGTTGGGAGTCTTTTATAGACCTCCGAATAGTTCCAGAGATGTAGAGGAAAGGATAGCGAAGATGATTCTCGACAAGGGCGAGAGTAACAGGGTAGTTGTTATGGGGCACTTTAACTTTCCAAATATCGACTGGAAATACTATAGTTCGAGTACTTTAGATGGGTCAGTTTTTGTCCAGTGTGTGCAGGAGGGTTTTCTGACACAGTATGTAGACAGGCCAACCAGGGGCGATGCCACATTGGATTTGGTACTGGGTAATGAACCCGGCCAGGTGTTAGATTTAGATGTAGGTGAGCACTTTGGTGATAGTGATCACAATTCGGTTAGGTTTACCTTAGCGATGGGCAGAGACAGGTATATACCGCAGGGCAAAAATTATAGCTGGGGGAAAGGAAATTATGATGCGATTAGGCAAGATTTAGGATGCGTAGGATGGGGAAGGAAACTGCAGGGGATGGGCACAATCGAAATGTGGAGCTTATTCAAGGAGCAGCTACTGCGTGTCCTTGATAAGTATGTACCTGTGAGGCAGGGAGGAAGTTGTCGAGCGAGGGAGCCGTGGTTTACTAAAGAAGTTGAAGCGCTTGTCAAGAGGAAGAAGAAGGCTTATGTTAGGATGAGACGTGAAGGCTCAGTTAGGGCGCTTGAGAGTTACAAGCTAGCCAGGAAGGATCTAAAGGGAGAGCTAAGAAGAGCAAGGAGAGGACACGAGAAGTCATTGGCGGATAGGATCAGGGAAAACCCTAAGGCTTTCTATAGGTATATCAGGAATAAAAGAATGACTAGAGTTAGATTAGGGCCAATCAAGGATAGTAGTGGGAAGTTGTGTGTGGAATCAGAGGAGATAGGGGAAGCGTTAAATGAATATTTTGCGTCAGTATTTACAGGAGAGAAAGAAAATGTTGTCGAGAAGAATACTGAGATTCAGGCTACTAGGCTAGATGGGATTGAGGTTCACAAGGAGGAGGTGTTATCAATTTTGGAAAGTGTGAAAATAGATAAGTCCCCTGGGCCAGATGGGATTTATCCTAGGATTCTCTGGGAAGCTAGGGAGGAGATTGCAGAGCCTTTGTCCTTGATCTTTATGTCGTCATTGTCGACAGGAATAGTGCCGGAAGACTGGAGGATAGCAAATGTTGTCCCCTTGTTCAAGAAGGGGAGTAGCGACAGCCCTGGTAATTATAGACCTGTGAGCCTTACTTCGGTTGTGGGTAAAATGTTGGAAAATGTTATAAGAGACAGAATTTATAATAATCTAGAAAAGAATAAGTTCATTAGCGATAGTCAGCACGGTTTTGTGAAGGGTAGGTCGTGCCTCACAAACCTTATTGAGTTTTTCGAGAAGGTGACCAAACAGGTGGATGAGGGTAAAGCAGTGGATGTGGTGTATATGGATTTCAGTAAGGCGTTTGATAAGGTTCCCCACGGTAGGCTATTGCAGAAAATACGGAAGTATGGGGTTGAAGGTGATTTAGAGCTTTGGATCAGAAATTGGCTATCTGAAAGAAGACAGAGGGTGGTGGTTGATAGCAAATGTTCATCCTGGAGTTTAGTTACTAGTGGTGTACCGCAAGGATCTGTTTTGGGGCCACTGCTGTTTGTCATTTTTATAAATGATCTGGAAGAGGGTGTAGAAGGGTGGGTTAGTAAATTTGCGGATGACACTAAGGTCGATGGA
Organism: Heterodontus francisci; assembly: GCF_036365525.1. Classification (NCBI taxonomy): domain Eukaryota; kingdom Metazoa; phylum Chordata; class Chondrichthyes; order Heterodontiformes; family Heterodontidae; genus Heterodontus; species Heterodontus francisci. Next base: position 757,572 of record NC_090389.1, on the reverse strand, counting down.
GTTGTGGATAGTGCCGAAGGATGTTGTAGGTTACAGAGGGACATAGATAGGCTGCAGAGCTGGGCTGAGAGATGGCAAATGGAGTTTAATGCGGAAAAGTGTGAGGTGATTCACTTTGGAAGGAGTAACAGGAATGCAGAGTACTGGGCTAATGGGAAGATTCTTGGTAGTGTAGATGAACAGAGAGATCTTGGTGTCCAGGTACATAAATCCCTGAAGGTTGCTACCCAGGTTAATAGAGCTGTTAAGAAGGCATATGGTCTGTTAGCTTTTATTAGTAGGGGGATCGAGTTTCGGAGCCACGAGTTCATGCTGCAGCTGTACAAAACTCTGGTGAGACCGCACCTGGAGTATTGCGTGCAGTTCTGGTCACCGCATTATAGGAAGGATGTGGAAGCTTTGGAAAGGGTGCAGAGGAGATTTACTAGGATGTTGCCTGGTATGGAGGGAAGGTCTTACGAGGAAAGGCTGAGGGACTTGAAGTTGTTTTCGTTGGAGAGAAGGAGGAGGAGAGGTGACTTAATAGAGACATATAAGATAATCAGAGGGTTAGATAGGGTGGATAGTGAGAGTCTTTTTCCTCGGATGGTGATGGCAAACATGAGGGGACATCGCTTTAAGTTGAGGGGTGATAGATATAGGACAGATGTCAGAGGTAGTTTCTTTACTCAGAGAGTAGTAGGGGCGTGGAATGCCCTGCCTGCAACAGTAGTAGACTCGCCAACTTTAAGGGCATTTAAGTGGTCATTGGATAGACATATGGATGAAAATGGAATAGTGTAGGTCAGATGGTTTCACAGGTCGGCGCAACATCGAGGGCCGAAGGGCCTGTACTGCGCTGTAATGTTCTAATTCTAAAAGCTGTACAGAACCTTAGTTAGGCCACACTTAGAATATTGTGTGCAATTCTGGTTGCCACACTACCAGAAGGACGTGGAGCCTTTGGAGAGGGTACAGAAGAGGTTTACCAGGATGTTGCCTGGTCTGAAGGGCATTAGCTTTGAGGAGAGGTTGGAAAAACACGGATTGTTTTCACTGGAACGCCGGAGGTGGAGGGGCGACATGATAGAGGTTTACAAAGTTATGAGCGGCATGGACAGAGTGGATAGTCAGAAGCTTTTTCTCAGGGTGGAAGAGTCAGTTACTAGGGGACATAGGTTTAAGATGCAAGGGGCAAAGTTTAGAGGGGATGTGTGAGGCAAGTTTTTTACACAGAGGGTGGTGAGTGCCTGGAACTTGCTGCCAGGGGAGGTGGTGGAAGCAGATACGATAGCGACGTTTCAGAGACATCTTGACAAATACATGAATCGGAAGGGAATAGAGGGAAATGGGCCCCGGAAGTGCAGAAGGTGTTAGTTTAGGCAGGCATCAAGATCGGCGCAGGCTTGGAGGGCCGAATGGCCTGTTCCTGTGCTGTACTGTTCTTTGTTCAAAGGGAGAGAGAAAGGGAGGGAGAAAGGGAATTCGATTTTATAAAAGCTGGAAGTAAAATACAAGGGTAGGTTTGACTCCAGTGAAAATTCTGGGTGAGAAAAGGAAAGAACTAACTCCAGCCCAGGACCCAGTGAAGAGCTGTTTCATTTATGCAAGCTCTCCCGAAGTTTGAGGGAAGGGATGTAGAGGCATTTTTCATTGTTTTATGAAAAGATAGCTAGGCTGATGAAGTGGCCGAAGGAAAGTGGGACACTGCTTATGCAAAGCAGATTGATGGGCAGAGCTCATGATGTTTGTGCCATGCTTTCTGAGGCAGCTTCCACAGATTATGAGATGGCAAAAAAGGATATCCTCGTTGCTTATGAGTTAGTCCTGGATGCTTACCAGCAGAAATCTCAGAACCCCCAACAACAGCCTGGGTAGACTTATGTAGAATTTGAGAGGGTAAAGCAAATTAATTTTGATCGTTCAGTGTGGGCACTAAAGGTAGAGACCACATATAAGAACCTAAGGGGAAATAATTGTCTTGGGAGAATTAAAAAATTCACTCCCACCATTAGTAAGAACCCATGTAGAGAACCAACGGTTTCAACAGCCAGACAGGCAGCATGAGATTGCTGATTGTTTACAAGCCCAAACCCTTATTCCATAGCCCCCACAAACCTGAGAGGTTGGGAGGGCGAAGGGAAGGTAACTAGCCAGGACAAAGACAACTGGGAATGCTCCAGGATCTCCTCCTCAGGCCAGAAAGGAAGATGCTGAGGGTGGAAGTAAGGTTTGAAAGCCAAAGTGTTTCTGTTGCCACAAGTTGGGACATCTTCGTGCAGACTTCTGGAAGTTGTGGGACAAACCCATGGCACCTACTGGGTTACACAAAGCCAATGCAGAGAAAGGGCCCTGACCAAGAGTATGACAGAGCAAGCTGTAGCTCGGACTGCAGCTGTAAGGCCAAGTACAAAAACTGCTGTGAGTGCAGGGGACATGAACAAAATATGAGAGAGTTATAGGGAATTCTTATCAAAAGGAAAAGTAACTTCTTATCTCTCAAGTGAGGCAGGTAAACCTATAGTTAGATTCAGAGATACAGGAGCCACCTAAACTCTATTGCTGGGGAAAGACATATCTTTCCCACCAGAGAGCACATTGAATGCCAAGGGTTTAGTGAATGGTATCGGGGAGCGTGGCAGAGTATATACCTTTGTATCGGGTGCACCTGGAGTGCGACCGAATGTCTGGAACGGTAAGTTTAGTTTAGTTTAGTTTAGTTTAGAGATACAGCACTGAAACAGGCCCTTCAGCCCACCGAGTCTGTGCCGACCATCAACCACACATTTATACTAATCCTACACTAATTCCATATTCCTACCACATCCCCACCTGTCCCTAGATTTCCCTACCACCTACCTATACTAGGGGCAATTTATAATGGCCAATTAACCTATCACCCTGCAAGTCTTTGGCATGTGGGAGGAAACCGGAGCACCCGGAGGAAACCCACGCAGACACAGGGAGAACTTGCAAACTCCACACAGGCAGTACCCAGAATTGAACCCGGGTCGCTGGAGCTGTGAGGCTGCGGTGCTAACCACTGCGCCACGGTGCTGCCCTAACTGTTGTAGTTGTCCATCGTTTGCCTATAGATGGAGTTGACCTACTCCTGGGGAATGATTTGGCCGGAGCAAAGGTAGTAGCTTCTCCAATAGTCACGGAAAGACCAAATGAAGTCAAAGGGACAGAACAGTTGCAGGAAAAGGTTCCTGGAATTTTTCCTTCCTGTGTAGTGACCCAAGCAATGGCTAAACAAGTTCCATTGTCGGAGGTCAAATTGGCACCGCAGACAGATAGCTGAATATCTGAAACTTTCTTTGGGGATTTGGATAATCCGAAGGAAATGTTTAATAAGTCTTCTCTGATCAAGGCTCAGCAAGCTGATCCAGAGTTAAATAAAGTGGCACAATCAGTTCTAACTGAAGCTGAAGCAAAGGGAGTTCTGGAGGCTATATTTTCAAAATGGGATTCTGATGAGGAAGTGAAGACCTCCTCACAGATCTGCGGATCAAGAATGGATGGTTGATGGGTGGATGGTACTGCCCAAGCATTGTTGGGAAATATTAAGGATAGTCCATGAAATTCCTATGGCAGGACATGTGGAGGATCTGGAAGACCCAATCATGTATAAGTTGATATTTATACAGACGTGGTGCAGTTTTGTAAAACAGCCATATGTGCCAGATTGTGGGAAAACTACAACCTGCCATAAAACCAACACCTTTAATTCCCATACCAATTTTTGGGGAATAATTTTTGTGTGGGACCTTTACTGAAGACAAAAGCGGGACACCAATATATACTCACTATCATGGATATGGCTACTCGGTTCCCGGAGGCCATTCCCTTGAGAACAATTTCTGCTAAGGTGGTGGTAGAGAAGTTAACCCATTGGGGAGTGGGGGAGTGTGAGAGGGGGGAATGGGTAGAATGGGGGAGGAGGAATGCGGGAGAGGAGAGGGGGGCAGGGTGAAATTTGATAGAGGTAAAGGAGATAAAGGAGAACCAGTAATTGAAGTGTATTTGGATTTCTAAAAGGCATTTGATAAGGTTCCATATATAAGGTTACCACACAAGATGTGTTAGGGGTAATATATTAGAATGGAGGATTGGCTAACTAATAGGAGACAGAGAGTCAGGATAAATGGGACATTTTCAGGATGGCAAATTGTAACTAGTGTAGTGCCACAGGGGTCAGTGCTCAGGCCTCAGCTACTTACAATCTATATTAATGACTTGGATGAAGGGACCATCTGGATTATAGCCAAATTTGGTGACAATACAAATTTAGGTAGGAAAGCAAGCTGTGAGAAGGACACAAAGAGTCTGAAAGGAGATTATTGATAGGTTAAATGACTGGGCAAAAATTTGGCATCTGGATTATCATGTGTGAAAATGTGAGTTTATCTACTTTGGCAGGAAGAATTGAAAAGCAGAATGGAGAGATGACAGAATGCTGCAACACATAGGGATCGTGTTCATGAATCACAAAAAGGTAGCATGCAGGTATAGCAAGTAATTAGGAAGGCAAATGAAATGCTGGCCTTTATTGCAAGAGGAATGGAGTATAAAAGCAGGGATGTCTTGCTACAGCTGTGCAGGGCATTGGTGAGACCGCACCTACAGTACTGTGTACAATTTTGGGCTCCTTACTTTAAGGAGGGATATACTTGCATTGGAAGCAGTTCAGAGAAGGTTCACTACACTGATTCCTGGGATGAAGGAGTTATCTCACAAGGAAAGGTTGAGCAGGTTGGGCCGATACTCACTGGATTGAAGAATGATAGTGAACTTATTGACACATATAAGTTTCTGAAAGGGCTTGACAAGGTAGATGCTGAGAGGATGATTCCCTTCATGGGGGAATCTAGAACAGAGTTTCAAAATAAGGGGGTCTCCCAATTAAGACATAGATGGGAAGGAAGTTCTTCTCTCAAAGGGTCATTAATCTTGGGAATTCTCTTCCCCAGAGCTCAGTGGAGGCTGGGTCATTGAATTAGACAGATTTTTGATCTACAAAGGAGTAAAGGGTTATGGAGATGGAGGTGTGTTGGGGGGTGGGTGTGGCGAGGGCGGGAAGTAGAGTGGTGTTAAGGCCAGAATCGAATCAGCTATGATCTTATTGAATGGCGGAGCAGGAATGGCCTACACCTGCTCCAAGATGTTATGATCATATATTCTGCATAATTTTAATGCCATACTGCATCAACCCTCATGAGTGTAGTCAGGATTGATGGAGCAGCTGGCCTTTTCCTGCCAGTTAATTTTGTATGCTCTCATGCTCCACTCCTGCCCCTTTCCTACCTTTGTGGGTTAAGCTAAATCTCCCATACCACCTTGAGGACTGAGGCCAAGAATTAGTCTGTTTGAAGTCATTATTTAGAATTAGTGGCTTATAATTTTGACTAGGGTAGAAGCCTGAGTTCAGTAAAATCCTGCAATGTGTCATAGAGGCTGCTATAAGCCATGCCCTTTTTACATTACCACCTAAGAGGAATTTCACTTCACACCTGGATATTGTGATCAATGTGAATGCTTCTCTCAATTAATGCTTTAGTCTGCATTAAACCAGGAATAATTGTTACAGAGATCTTGTCAAAAGCTGAGCACAGAGACTTTCTCCATGACTGTTACATTGAAACAAAAACAATCTCTGTTCTCCATCACTCACCTGCAGTGATAACATTCACAGCATCACTGAGTTGTGATTCCAACCATCTTGATTTGATGAAAGTTCCATATTTGCATTGGTACCACCCTCCTTGGCTTGTACTGGTAACTGGGAATGTTGAAATTGAGCGCTTTGTGAAGAGTTGACGAGACGACAGCAGTTGATTATCTCTGTAAAAGTAGAATTGACCCCGATAGTCCTTGGCCACAGTGCAGATGACGGTGACTGCCTCTCCTTCTAAATATACCCCAGTCGGTTGGTCAAGAGATATCTCTGGTGTTATTAGTGGATCTGTAGTAAAACAAATGGAAAGAACAATTAGAAATGAAATTATGAATCTGCATTTAGAGTGGAAGGTTGTAACTCAGTAACGATTGGACTGTATTGAAGGGAAGTGTCTACATCACGGACTGAAATTCCACAAATATGGCATTCTTAATTTCATCAATGAGATAAAACAGATATGTGAAAGTTGTGATTCCATTTTCAAAATCAGATGTTATCCCCAAAATTGCACTCGGGGATATGAACAGAACAAGTGAAATGTATTGGTCTGAGATTCATGTTTCTGCTAATAAGCTGAGAGCAAACTAGTTCATAAAGTGTGAATAAGTAGATTTGGATTTTTGCAATTGCATGAAACGAATGATGATGAGTTGGCAGCGTAATTCACATCTCTCCCAATTACACTTCAATTGATATATATATATATGTGAATATATGTATATATACACATGAGATATATATATATATTTATATAGCTCCATCATAACCTCCTGCTTTTATATTCTATGCCTTGGCTAATAAAAGCAAATATCCCATATGCCTTCCTAACCACCTGATTTACCTGTGCTGTTGCATATATATATATATATGATGAATACACACACACAGTGTTGAAACTGGTTTATTTGCTAAAACTCCCTTTATCCCATTGCACTATCAATATTGTTCCAACTGACCGCTCAAGCCAAAGCCACAATGAAAATATACAATTCTGATTGTGGTGGGAGAAATGCACTGTTAATTCAATCCCGGGTTTGGGTTGCTCCTGTGTCCCTGAGTACAATGATAGTGTTCCTGCCTCACTTACAGGATATGGAGTTACTTTCCCCTTTGACAAAAATTCATTACAAGTCTCACGTATTTTATTCTTAACATCTACACTCCTTTTAGTTTTAGTATCTGGTTTCACAGCTGTCGTTAAAGCTATAGCCTGGTCTGCTATACTCTCAGTCAGAGTCATAGAGTCAGGCAGCACAGAAACAGGCCTTTCGGCCCATTGTGTCTGTGCCGGCCATCAAGCACCTATCTATTCTAATCCCATTTTCCAGCACTTGGCCCATAGCCTTGTATGCTATGGCATTTAAAGTGCTCATCTAAATATTTCTTAAATGTTGTGATGGTTCCTGCCTCTATCACCCCTTCAGGAAGTGTGTTCCAGAGTCCAACCACCCTCTGGGTGAAAAAACTTTTCCTCAAATCCCCTCTAAACCTCCTGCCCCTTACCTTAAATCTATGCCCCCTGGTCATTGACACCTTCGCTAAGGGAAAACGTTTCTTCCTATTCCCCTCATAATTTTGTAGAACTCGATCAGGTCTCCCCTCAGCCTCCTCTGCTCTGAGGAAAACAACCCTATCCAGTCTCTCCTCACAGCTGAAATGCTCCAGCCCAGGCAACATCCTGGTGAATCTCCTCTGCACCCTCTCCAGTGCAATCACATCCTTCCTATAGTGTGGTGACCAGAACTGTACACAGTACTCCAGCTGTGGCCTAACTAGTCTTTTATATAGCTCCATCATAACCTCCTGCTTTTATATTCTATGCCTTGGCTAATAAAAGCAAATATCCCATATGCCTTCCTAACCACCTTATTTACCTGTGCTGTTGCATTCAGTGATCTATGGACAAGTACACCAAGGTCCCTCTGACCCTCTGTACTTCCTAGGGTCCGACCATCCATTGTATATTCCTTTGCCTTGTTATTCCTCCCAAAATGCATCACCTCATACTTCTCAGGATTAAAATCCATTTGTCACTGCTCTGCCCATCTTACCAGCCCATCTATATCATTCTGTAATCTAAGGCTTTCCTCCTCACTATTTACGACACCACCAATTTTCATGTCACCTGCGAGCTTACTGATCATACCTCCTATATTCACATCTAAATCATTAATGTACACTACAAACAGCAAGGGTCCCAGCACCAATCCCTGCGGTACACCACTGGTCACAGGCTTCCAATCGCAGAAACTACCCTCGACCATCACCCTCTGCCTCCTGCCACTAAGCCAATTTTGGATCCACTTTGCCAAATTGCCCTGGATCCCATGGGCTCTTACCTTCTCAACCAATCTCTCCATGCGAGACCTTATCAAAAGCCTTACTGAAGTCCATGTAGACTACATTAACTGCTTTACCCTCATCTACACATCTCGTCACCTCCTCGGAAAATTCAATCAAGTTTATTAGACATGATCTCCCCCTAACAAAGCCACACTGAGTGTCCTTGATTAATCCCTGCCTCTCCAAGTGGAGATTAATCCTGTCCTTCAGAATCCTTTTCAATAATTTCGCTACCACTGATGTTAGACTCACTGTCCTGTAATTACCTGGTTTATGTCTGCTACCCTTCGTGAATAATGGTACCACATTCGCTGTCCTCCAGTCCTCTGGTAGTTCTCCGGTGGCCGGAGAGGATTTGAAAATTTGTGTGAGAGCCCCTGCAATCTCCTCCCTTGCCTCACATAACAGCCTGGGATACATCTCATCTGGGCCTGGGAATTTTTCCACTGCTAAGCCCACTAAAACAGTTAATACTTCCTCCCTTTCAATGCTAATTTGTTCAAGTATATTACAATCCCCCTCCCTGATTTCTACACCTACATCTCCATAGTGAACACAGGTGAAAAGTAATCATTTGAAACCTTACCTATATCCTCCGGCTCCACACACAGATTGCCACGTTGGTCCCTAATGGGCCCTACTCTTTCCCGGGTTATTCTCTTACCCTTAATATACTTATAAAATGCCTTGGAATTTTCCTTTATCTTGCCCGCCAGTGTTTTATCATGTCCCCTCTTCGCTCTCCTAATTGCTTTTTTTTTTAAGTACCCCCCTACATTTTCTATACTCCTCTAGGGCCTCCGCTGTTTTCAGCCCCCTGAAATCTGCCATAAGCTTCCTTTTTTCCCTCCTTATCCAATCCTCTATATCCCTTGACATCCAGGGTTCCCTGGACCTGTTGGTCCTACCGTTGATCTTTATGGGCACATGTTGGCTCTGAGCTATCACTATTTCTTTTTTGAATGATTCCCACTGGTCTGATGTAGACTTTCCTACAAGTAGCTGCTCCCAGTCCACTTTAGCCAGATCCTGTTTTATCATATTGAAATCGGCCTTCCCCCAATTCAGTAACTTTATTTCTGGTCCATCTTTGTCCTTTTCCATAACTACCTTAAATCCTACAGAGTGATGGTCACTATCCCTGAAATGCTCCCCCACTGACACTTCTACCACTTTTCCTGCTTCATTCCATAGGTTTAGGTCCAGTACTGCTCTTTCTCTTGTAGGATTTTCTATGTGCTGGCTCAAAAGACTCTCCTGGATGCACTCTAAAAATTCCACCCCCTTTTGCACGAAGACTATCCCAGTTGATATTAGGGAAGTTGAAATCCCCTACCATTATTACCCTATAACTTTTACACCTCTCTGAGATTTGCCTACCTATCTGCTCCTCTATCTCTCCCTATTTATTTGGAGGCCTGTAGTAAACACCCAGCCAAGTGATTGTCCCCTTTTTGTTTTTAAGTTCTACCCATATGGCCTCATTTCAGGAACCATCTCGGATATCATCCCTCCTTACTGCAGTAATTGACTCCTTGATCAAAAGTGCAATGCCACTTCCTCTTTACACCCCTCCCCCCCCCCCCCCCACCCCGCCACCCATCACGCCTGAAGATTCTATATCCTGGAAAATTGAGCTGCCAGTCCTGCCCTTCCCTCAAACATATCTCTGTGATAGCAATAATATCATATTCCCATGTGTTAATCAATGCCCTCAATTCATCTGCCTTATTTGTAAGACTCCTTGTGTTAAAATAGATGCAATCCAGCCTTGCATTATTCACTTGTGCCTGAACAGGTCTATACTTGCTCTGCCTTCCAGACTGGCTTAATTTCTCTTCTATATTTGGCTGTGCATCACCCTTATTGTACCTCCACTCTGTATCCCATCCCCCTGCCAAATTAGTTTAAAACCCCCCCAACAGCACTAGCAAACATCTCTGCAAGGATGTTGGTCCCGTTCCAGTTCAGGTGCAACTTGTGCAGGTCCCACCTTTGCCAGAAACGGACCCAGTGATCCAGGAAACTAAAGCCCTCCCTCCTGCACCATCTCTTCAGCCACACATTCATTTGCTCTATCCTCCTATTCCTATACTCACTAGTACTTGGCACTGGGAGTAATCCAGAGATTGCAACCTTTGCGGTCCTGCTTTTTAACCTAGCTTCCTAAATTCTTGTGCAGGACCTCATCCCTCTATCTACCTATGTCGTTGGTACCAATGTGAACTACAACCTCTGACTGTTCACCCTCCCCCTTCAGAAAGTCCTGCAGCCGCTCCGTGACAGCCTTGCCCTGAGCACAAGGGAGGAATCATACCATCCTAGAGTCACATTTGTGGCTACAGAAACGCCTATCTGTACCCCTTACCATAGAATCTCCTATCACTATAGCTCTCCCACTTCTTTTCCTCCCCTCCTGTGCAGCTGAGCCACCCGTGGTGCCACAGACTTGGCTCTTGCTGCATTCCCCTGAGAAGCTATCTCCCCCAACAGTACTCAACGCAAAATATCTGTTAGAGAGGGGGATGGACCCAAGGGACTCCTGCACTACCTGCCTTGTTCTTCTACTCTGCCTCGCTGTCGCCCATTCCCATTCTGCTGGCGCAGTATTTACCTGCGGTGTGACCACCTCCCTGTACGTGATATCCACGATGATCTCAGCCTCGCGGATGCTCCTCAGTGTCACCAGCCACAGATCCGAAATGCGGATTTTGAGTAGCTGCAGCTGGAGACACTTCCCGCACACGTGTTCGCCCTGGACATTGGAAGTGTCCCTGACTTCCCACATTGTACAGGAGGAGCACTCCACGTTGCCGAGCTGCCCTGCCATGACTTACCCTTAAATTACTCAAAACAATTGAGATTATTTACTAAAAACCACTAATTACTGTATATAAAAAATGAGTAATAATTACAAGTAATTATTAATAAATTGCACTAATTAAAAATAAAAAACACACTTTAGTAGGACTATCCTTATCATTTGTAAGGTAGGTTTTGAGGTTTTAAAAAAAATAACTTTCCCTGCCCTGATTTTTTTAAGCTACTTGCAGACACTAACAGCTGTTACTTACCCAATCAGCCTACAGAGCTCCCGTGATGTCACTGTAAGTCTTTTTTTCCCTCTTCCTTTGAAACTCAGCGTGTGCCGGAACAGAGAGAGAGCCTGTCGCCTGCCGACTGCCACTCTCACTCCGGTCCAAGGTAAGTCTTTTCCTCTGCACTAACTTTGCGTACCCCAACAAGTCCTATGGGTTTACCTCGCAATTCCCAGCACTCTGAGCGAAAATGGCCCGTTTTGTTGCATTAAAAGCACTTTGTCTTGCGAACTTCACTTCTACCCTCATCACCTTCCTTTCTGATCCGAGGAGGCATTCCCAGCTGTTCCTTCTTGTCCCCGGCTACTTGCCTTCCTTTCACTCTCCCACTTTCTAACCTTCTCGGGTATATGGGGGGTGACTGGCAAAATAGGTTTGCTTATTCACAAGCTCAAAATCATCTGCAATCTCTGCCGCTTGCCTAGCTTTCAAAACTTTCAGGTTATGAGTTCTCACGACTGAAGGAATGGAGTTTTTAAACTCTTCTAAGAGAATTAATTCTCAAAGGTTCTCATATGTGGTTTCTATCTTTAATGCTCGTATCCAACGGTCAAAGTTAATTTGCTTCACCCTCTCAAATTCTAAATATGTCTACCCAGCCAATCTCCGTAAGTTCCTAAACTTCTGATGGTAAGCTTCAGCGACTAACTCATATGCAGCGAGAATAGTATTTTTTGTCATCTCATAATCTGCAGAAACCTCTTCAGAATGCATGGCATAAGCTGCTGACCAGCTTTCTTTTGGTCATTTCATCTGTTTGGCTATCTTTTCAAAACATATGAAAAATGCCTCTATGTCCCTTTCCTCGAACTTAGGAATAGCCTGTATAAATTTAAACAACTTCTCGCTGGGTCCTGATGTAAACTCAGATTCTTCCTGACCCGAATTTTCATGGATTCAAGACTACCCTTTTGTCTTAGTTCCATCTCTTTTAACTTAAATTCCTTTTCTTCTCTTTCACTTTCTCTCCGAAATGCTCTCCCTTTCCCCCTTTCCACCAATTCAGTTTTTCTTCTTGCTATTGCTTTTTCTTTTTCCCTTTCCTCTTTTTCCAATTCAAGTTTTCTTAATTCTTGTTCTGCCTCAAGTTTTTTCATTTCTAACTGAATCCTAGTCAACTCCACTGCATCACTCTCGGACCAACTACTTTCTTGTCTCTTGTATTCCCTTTGTTGTTCCTCGTATTGCCTTTCGTCTGTATCATCATCATCATCTTCTTCTACTAATTCCAGACGCTCGGCTATTGTGTCAATTATCTCTGCTTTTTTGGCACCTGATTTTAATTCCAACTCCAATTTTGCTGCCAATTCTTTTAATTTGTTCTTAAAGTTATCAAGTCACTCAGGGAAAGATTCTGCTTTCCCCAAAACTCTACTGCTAACCGCTAATGCCATTACAATCGGATAGACTGTACTTTATTATACAAGAGACTTGGTTCTTTTATTTCTTTGTAATTGGTATTAGATTTAGATCCCAACAATCGAGTTTCCAATTGCTATGATCCCAGACGCGACAGCAATTAAACATGATGCCAAATGCATGACTCCAATTTAAATATATTATATCAAAAATGAGTAATTAATATGATTCCAAATGCGAGCCCTCCAAATTAGTCTGATTCTGATCCCAGACGCGAGCTACAGAATTATATATTATTCAATCTCAAGCGAGATCCCAATAAATATGTTACGACCGATCGCTCAAGTCAAAGCCCCCAATCAAAATATATGATTCTGATTGTGGTGGGAGATACACACTGTTGGATCAGTCCTATCCCTCCACAGATCGCCTGACACATCATTTTAAACTTTCCAAATTAAAGAAAGACCCAGCTAATTTGTACCATCTATTAACCCCCAAATGAGGCTAACAAAACCAGGTGTCTTTAAACAGTTAATTTGTTGATCTAATTAGAAAAACTAAATTCTTAAACACTACTAAGATATAAACAATATTTAAAATTAAAAAAAATCAGAATCCTAGCATATTTATGCTCCTGATGAAGTGAAATCTTCCAATATGGAACATTCTAAGGTTCCTTGAAGTCGTCACAGCTGTCCAGTGGGGGAAAAAAAGGTTCTTCAACAGTCGAACAGTCCCTAGTTTAATTCAGCAGTTGAATTGATGCTCTTCTTTTCCAGCGATGAATTTCAACAATTACAGTTCAGTAGTTAAAAGAATTTGGTTATTTTCTTTTATTAATCTAGCTTGACATCAGAATTCTGATAGGAAATAAATATGGTTTCAATAAACCAAGAGCGTGCTCTCATTTCCTTCTGTATATACTGGTCCAGCTGTCTGTCTGTGTCTCTGTCAAAAAACAGTTTTTCAGCTAGTTTCATATGTCAGTTGATAACAATGTATCTCGTGTCTTTGGACCTGAGTGGCTGTATCCCGGGGCAACGAGAATGCATTCTTTAACTCAGTCTCTGGAGTTTGTGGCCTTAAAGCAGTACTGCTCCTTTTCCAGCCTTAAAGGCACATCGCTTTCATCCCAGAAAAAAAACTACAGAATCTACAGGAGCAGAGAGCAGTCAGACCTGTGTGGAAACACTGAGAACTGGGAGTGGATAAGTTCAGCGCGAGGCTCGGTGCCTTCACTTACCTTCAGGAGAGAGAGCAGTCGGACTTTTTCAAGCGCGCCGGAGTTTTGAAAAAAAAAGCAAACAGTGATGCTACAGGAAAGCTGCAAGGTGATTGGTTGTTGAGTCACTGCTGTTAGCTCCAAATAGCTGGGTAAGTAACTAAAGTAAAGGGAAAGGCCTACTTTTTTTTTAAATATAGGAGGTAGTTTTTTTGAGGGAATCAAGCTCCCTAGTATAAATAATCTAATTATTGGGCAACTTAAGAGGATAAATTAAGGGTAAGTCATGGCAGGGCAGCTCGGCAATGTGGAGTGCTTCTCCTGTGCAATGTGGGAAGTCAGGGACACTTCCAGTGTCCAGGGCAAACACGTGTGCAGGATGTATCTCCAGTTGCAGCTACTCAAAATCTGCGTTTTGGATCTGGAGCGGTAGCTGGAGACATTGTGGAGCATTCGCGAGTCTGAAATCATAGAGGATAGCACGCACAGGGAGGTGGTCACACAGCAGGTAAAGACTGCTCACACAGAACGGGAATGGGTGACCGCCAGGCAGAGTAGAAGAACTAGGCAGGTAGTGCAGGAGTCCCCTGGGTCCACCTCCCTTTCGAACAGATTTTCCACGTTGGATACTGTTGGGGGAGATGGCTTCTCAGGGGAATGCAGCAAGAGGCTTTGTGCCTTAACGAGCGGAGCAGTCGCAATAAAGTGGATGAATTAATCGCGCAAATAGATGCAAATAGGGTATGATGTGGTCGGGATTACGGAGACATGGCTTCAAGGTGACCAGGGATGGGAAATAAACATTCAGGGATATTCAGTATTTAGGAAGGACAGACAAAAAGCAAAAAGGTGGTGGAGTTGCATTGCTGGTTAAAGAGGAAATTATCGCAATAGTGAGGAAAGATAATAGCTCTGACGATGTGGAACCTCTATCTGTATGAGAAAAGCTAAGGGGCAAAAAACGTTAGTGGGGGTTGTATCTAGAACCCCAAACTGTAGTGGTGATGTTGGGAATGGCATTAAACAGGAAATTAGAGATGCATGTGATAAATCTGCATATAGATTGGGCAAATCAAATTAGTCACAATACCGTAGAGGAGGATTTCTTGGAGTGTATACGGGATGGTTTTCTGGACCAATACGTTGAGGAACCAACTCGAGAACAGGCCATCCTAGACTGGGTATTGTGTAATGAGAGAGGAATAATTGACAATCTAGTTGTGCGAGACCCCTTGGGGACGAGTAACCATAATATGATAGAATTCTTCATCAAGATGGAGAGTGACGTAGTTGATTCTGAGACAAGGGTCCTGAATCTTAGCAAAGGAAACTATGAAGGTATGAGGCGGTGAGTTGGCTATGACAGATTGGGAAATGTTAAAGGGATGATGGTGGATAGGCAATTTTGAACATTTAAAGAGTGCATGGATGAACTGCAACAATTGTTTATCCCTGTCTGGCGCAAAAGTAAAACGGGAAAGGTAGCCAAACCATGGCTTACAGGGGAAATTAGAGATAGCATTAGATCCAAGGAAGAAGCATACAAAAACAACAGAAAAAACAACAGACCTGAGGATTGGGAGCAGTTTAGAATTCAGCAAAGGAGGGCCAAGGGATTGATTAAGAAGGGGAAAATAGAGTATGAGAGCAAGCTTGCGGACTGAAAAAGGTTCTATAGGTATGGGAAGAGAAAGATTGATGAAGACAAATGTCTCAGTCAGAAACAGGGGAATTTATTATGGGGAATAAAGAAATGGCTGACCAACTAAATGAATACTTTGGTTCTGTCTTCACAAAGGAGGACACAAATATCATACCAGAAATGTTGGGAACACAGGGCTTAGTGTGAGAGAGGAACTGAAGGAAATCAGTATTAGTAGAGAAATAGTGTTGGGGAAATTGATGGGATTGAAGGTTGATTAAATCCCCAGGGCCTGATGGTGTGCATCCCAGAGTACTTAAGGAAGTGGCCCTAGAAATAGTGGATGCATTGGTGGTCATCTTCCAAGATTCTATAGACTCTAGAACAGTTTCTACAGATTGGAGGGTAGCTAGGGTCAAGGATGTCTCGGAGTTGGATGATTAGCCATGATCATAATGAATGGCGGAGCATGCTCGAAGGGCCAAATGGCCTACTCGTGCTCCTATTTTCTATGTTTCTATGTAAGAGCAAAGTCTGTGGCACCACAGGTGGCTCAACTGCACAGGAGAGGAGGAAAAGGAGTGGGAGAGCTATAGTGATAGGGGATTCTATCGTAAGGGGTACAGATAGGCATTTCTGTGACCGCAAACGTGACTCCAGGATGGTATGTTGCCTCCCTGGTGCTAGGGTCAAGGATGTCATGGAGCGGTTGCAGGACATTCTGAAGGGGAAGGGTGAACAGTCAGAGGTTGTGGTACACATTGCTACCAACGACATAGGTAGATAGAGGGATGAGCTCCTGCAACAAGAATTTCGGGAGCTAGGTAGCAGATTAAAAAGTAGGATCTCAATAGGTTGTAATCTCTGGATTACTCCCGGTGCCATGTGCTAGTGAGTATAGGAATAGGAGGAAAGAACAGATGAATACGTGGCTGAGGAGATGGTGCAGGAGGGAGGGCTTTAGTTTCCTGGATCACTGGGTCTGTTTCTGGCAAAGGTGGGACCTGTACAAGTTGTGAGGTTTGCTAGTGCTGTTTTTGGGGGGGTGGGGGGGAGCGTGGTGATTTAAACTAATTTGGCAGGGGGATGGGATACAGAATGGAACATAAGAACATAACAAATAGGAGCAGGAGTAGGCCATTCAGCCCCTCAAGCCTGCCCCACCATTCAATAAGATCATGGCTGATCTGCCCCAGACCTCAACTCCTCTTTCAGGCCTGCTCCCCTAACCCACGACTCCCCGAGATTTCAAAAATCTCTCTACCTCCTCCTTAAATACATTCAGTGACCTAGCCTCCACAACTCTCTGAGGCAGAGAATTCCAGAGATTCATCACCCTCTGAGAGAAGAAATTCCTTCGCATTTCAGTTTTAAATGAGTGCCCCCTTATTCTGTAACTATGTCCTCTAGTTCGAGATTCCCCCACTAGTGGAAACATCTCAACATCTACCCTTTCAAGCCCCCTTAAAATCTTATATGTTTCTATAAGATCACCTCTCATTCTTCTAAACTCCAATGAATAAAGGCCTAACCTGTTTAGCCGTTCTTGATAAGACAACCCCTTCATCCCAGGAATCAGTCCAGTAAACCTTTCTGAACTGCTTCCAATGCTAGTATATCCTTCTTTAAATAAGGGGACCAAAACTATATGCAGAGGTACAGTAGGGGGTGATGCACTGTCAAATAGAGAAGAGAAACAGAGTCAGTCTGGAAGGCAGAGCAAATATTGACCTGTAAAGGCACAAGTGAAAAATGCAAGGCTTTTTTGCATCTATTTTAATGCAAGGAGTCTTACTAGTAAGGCAGATGAATTGAGGGCATTGATTAGCACATGGGATTAAGATATCACTGCTGTCACAGAGACATGGTTGAGGAAGGGGCAGGACTGGCAGCTCAATATTCCAGGGTATGGAATCTTCAGGTGTGACAGGGAAGCGGATAAAAGAGGAGGTGGCATTGCACTGTTGATCAAGGAGTCAATTACTGCAGTAAGGAGGGATGATATCTTAGAAGGTTCCTAAAATGAAGCCATATGGGTAAAACTTCAAATCAGAAAGGGGGCATTCACTTGGCTTGAAGTGTACTACAGGCTTCTATAGGTAAATCTCAGAGAGGTGTAAAAATAATAGGGTAATAATAGTAGGGGATTTCAACTTCCCTAATATCAACTGGGGTAGTCTTAGTGCAAAAGGCTTAAAGGGGGTGGAATTCTTAAAGTGCATACAGGAGAGCTTTTTGAGCCAGCACACAGAAAGTTCTACAAGAGAAGGGGCAGTACTGGACCTAATCCGAGGGAATGAAGCTGGACAGGTGGTAGAGGTGTCAGTGGGGCAGCATTTCGGGGATAGTGACCATAACTCTGTAGGATTTAAGGTAGTTATGGAAAAGGACAAAGACGGACCAGAAATAAAGGTACTGAATTGGGGGAAGGCCGATTTCAGTATTTATTTTATTTAGAGATACAGCACTGAAACAGGCTCTTCGGCCCACCGAGTCTGTGCCGACCATCAACCACTCATTTATACTAATCCGACATTAATCTCATATTCCTACCACATCCTCACCTTCTCTCAATTCCCCTATCACCTACCTATACTAGGGGCAATTTATAATGGCCAATTCACCTATCAACCTGCAAGTCTTTGGCTGTGGGAGGAAACTGGAGCACTCGGCGGAAACCCACGCGATCACAGGGAGAACTTGCAAACTCCACACAGGCAGTACAGAGAATTGAACACGGGTTGCTGGAGCTGTGAGGCTGCGGTGCTAACCATTGCGTCACTGTACCGCCCAATCAGGATCTGGCCAAAGTGGACTGGGAGCAGCTACTTGTAGGAAAGTCTACATCAGGCCAGTGGGAGTCATTCAAAGAGGAAATAGTGAGGGTTCAGAGCCAATATGGACCCATTAAGGTGAAGGGTAGGACCATCAAGTCCAGGGAACCCTGGATGTCAAGGGATATAGAGGATTGGATTAGGAAAAAAAAGGCTTATGGCAGATTCAGAGCGCTGAAAACAGCGGAAGCCCTAGAGGAGTATAGAAAGCGTACTTAAAAATGTAATTAGGTGAGCGAAGAGGGGACATGAAAAAACACTGGTGGGCAAGATAAAGGAAATTCCCAAGACATTTTATAAGTATATTCAGGGCAAGAGGATAACCAGGGAAAGAATAGGGCACATTAGGGACCAAAGTAGTAATCTGTGTGTGCAGCCGGAGGATATAGGTGAGGTTTTAAATGATTACTTTTCATCTGTGTTCACAATGGAGAAGGACGATGTAGGTGTAGAGATCAGGGAGGGGGATTGTGATATACTTGAACAAATTAGTATTGAAAAGGGAGGAAGTATTAGCGGTTTTAGCGGGCTTAAAAGTGGATAAATCCCCAGGCCCAGATGAGATGTATGTTATGTGAGGCAAGGGAGGAGATAGCAGGGGCTCTGACACAAACCTTCAAATCCTCTCTGGCCACAGGAGAGGTACCAGAGGATTGGAGGACTGCGAATGTGGTACCATTATCCAAGTAGAGTAGCAGGGATAAACCAGGTAATTAAAGGCCAGTGAGTCTAAAATCAGTGGTTGGGAAACTATTGGAAAAAATTCTGAGGGACAGGATTAATCTCCACTTGGAGAGGCAGGGATTAATCAAGGATAGTCAGTATGGCTTTGTCAGGGGGAGATCGTGTCTAACAAACTTGATTGAATTTTACGAGGAGGTAACTAGATGTGTAGATGAGGGTAAAGCAGTTGATGTAGTCTACATGGACTTCAGTAAGGCTTTTGATAAGGTCCCGCACGGGAGATTGGTTAAGAAGGTAAGAGCCCATGGGATCCAGGGTAATTTGGCAAATTGGATCCAAAATTGGCTTAGTGGCAGGAAGCAGAGGGTAATGGTCGAGGGTTGTTTTTGCGAGTGGAAGCCTGTGACCAGTGGTGTACCACAGGGATCGGTGCACCACAGGGATCGGTGCTGGGACCCTTGCTGTTTGTAATGTACAGTAATGATTTAGACGTGAATATAGGAGGACTGATCAGTAAGTCCACAGATGACACGAAAATTGGTGGCGTCGTAAATAGTGAGGAGGAAAGCCTTAGATTACAGGACGATATAGATGGGCTGGTAAGATGGACGGAGGAGTGGCAAATGGAATTGAATCCTGAGAAGTGTGAGGTGATGCATTTTGGGAAGACTAACAAGGCAAGGGAATATACAATGGATAGTAGGACCCTAGGAAGTACAGAGGGTCAGCGCAACCTTGGTGTACTTGTCCATAGATCACTGAAGGCAGCAGCACAGGTAGATAAGGTGGTTACGAAGGCATATGGGATACTTGCCTTTATTAGCTGAGGCATAGTATATAAGAGCAGGGAGGTTATGATGCAGCTGTATAAAATGCTAGTTAGGCCACAGCTGGAGTACTCTGTACAGTTCTGGGCACCACACTATAGGAAGGATGTGATTGCACTGGAGAGGGTGCAGAGGAGATTCACCAGGATGTTGCCTGGGCTGGAGCATTTCAGCTATGAAGAGAGACTGAAAAGGCTAGGGCTGTTTTTCTTGGAGCGGATAAGGCTGAGGGGGGGGGACATGATTGAGGTATACAAAATTATGAGGGGCATTGATAGATTAGATAGGAAGAAACTTTTTCCCTTAGCGGAGGGGTCAATAACCAGGGGGCATAGATTTAAGGTAAGGGGCAAGAGGTTTAGAGGGGATTTGAGGACATGTGTTTTTCACCCAGAGGGTGGTTGGAATCTGGAATACACTGCCTGAAGGGACGATAGAGGCAAGAACCCTCACAACATTTAAGAAGTATTTAGATGAGCACTTGAAAAGCCATAGCATACAAGGCTACGGCCCAAGTGCTGGAAAATGGGACTAGAATAGGTAGGTGCTTGATGGCGGGCACAGACACACTGGCCCGAAGGGCCTTTTTCTGTGCTGTATAACTCTATAACAATATCAACTCCAATATCTCTGCCAAACCATTGGCAAGGCCTATGAAACTGGCCATGCCTTATGATGTGATGCTGCACGGAGTGAAAGTTAAAATCCTGCCAATCAGCAGTTCTTGTGGCAGTAAACTTTTCACCCTGATAGTTCAGACTGATAAACTATAACATTGCAAATCAGGAGTATAGATGTGTAATAATATCCCACAGTCTGCAGTTGTCTGTAAGAAGGTCTTGTGTTCAGTGTCTTATTGAGTCTCTCAGACCAACATCTGTGGAATGCAACATCATTCACTGCTGAGTTAAAGGGAGCAAGTTTAATGAGCAAGCTAATAAGCCAGGAAGGGATGGGGCCCATTTTACAGCAAGCCCTAATTAGACACTCCAATAAAGTCAATAGAGGGTACCATCAAGTGAACTGTACAATGGGTAGCTGACTCAAACCCACCTCTATCCTCCGGTCTTGTTAGATTAAAATTATTCTCCAATTGTCGACCTGAGTTGTGAGCATGGGCTGCCTGGTATACGTTCCACTTGATATTCAGCTCCATTGAAGGCCAAGTTGAGAGATTAACACAAAACCTCTTCAATTCTGCCCATTGTGTGCGAGCATCCAAGACGAATTTCTACTGCACAATATTCTAATTTGTACAAATTCATCTGGTGCAGTAGCCTAAAACAGGTCACAATGCATTGGCATCCATTTCCATATCCCACCCGATTTCCATTCTATCCCATTTCATACCCCACCCGATTTCCATTCTATCCCATTTCATACCCCACCCGATTTCCTTTCCATCCCATTTCATACCCCACCCGATTTCCATTCCATCCCATTTCATACCCCACCCGATTTCCATTCCATCCCATTTCATATCCCAACAGATTTCCATTCCATCCCATTTCATATCCCACCCGATTTCCATTCCATCCCATTTCATACCCCACCCGATTTCCATTCCATCCCATTTCATAACCCGCCCGATGTCCATTCTATCCCATTTCATATCCCACCCGATTTCCATTCCATCCCATTTCATATCCCAACAGATTTCCATTCCATCCCATTTCATATCCCAACAGATTTCCATTCCATCCCATTTCATACCCCACCCGATTTCCATTCTATCCCATTTCATACCCCACCCGATTGCCATTCTATCCCGTTTCATACCCCACCCGATTTCCATTCCATCCCATTTCATAACCCGCCCGATGTCCATTCTATCCCATTTCATATCCCACCCGATTTCCATTCCATCCCATTTCATATCCCACCCGATTTCCATTCCATCCCATTTCATATCCCAACAGATTTCCATTCCATCCCATTTCATATCCCAACAGATTTCCATTCCATCCCATTTCATACCCCACCCGATTTCCATTCTATCCCATTTCATACCCCACCCGATTGCCATTCTATCCCATTTCATACCCCACCCGATTTCCATTCTATCCCATTTCATACCCCACCCGATTTCCATTCTATCCCATTTCATATCCCACCCGATTTCCATTCCATCCCATTTCATATCCCAACAGATTTCCATTCCATCCCATTTCATATCCCAACAGATTTCCATTCCATCCCATTTCATATCCCAACAGATTTCCATTCCATCCCATTTCATACCCCACCCGATTTCCATTCTATCCCATTTCATACCCCACCCAATTTCCATTCTATCCCATTCCATACCCCACCCGATTTCCATTCTATCCCATTTCATACCCCACCCGATTTCCATTCTATCCCATTTCATACCCCACCCGATTTCCATTCTATCCCATTTCATACCCCACCCGATTTCCATTCTATCCCATTTCATATCCCACCCGATTTCCATTCCATCCCATTTCATATCCCACCCGATTTCCATTCTATCCCATTTCATATCCCAACAGATTTCCATTCCATCCCATTTCATATCCCAACAGATTTCCATTCCATCCCATTTCATACCCCACCCGATTTCCATTCTATCCCATTTCATATCCCACCCGATTTCCATTCCATCCCATTTCATATCCCAACAGATTTCCATTCCATCCCATTTCATATCCCAACAGATTTCCATTCCATCCCATTTCATATCCCACCCGATTTCCATTCCATCCCATTTCATATCCCAACAGATTTCCATTCCATCCCATTTCATATCCCAACAGATTTCCATTCCATCAGATTTCATACCCCACCCGATTTCCATTCTATCCCATTTCATATCCCACCCGATTTCCATTCCATCCCATTTCATATCCCAACAGATTTCCATTCCATCCCATTTCATATCCCAACAGATTTCCATTCCATCCCATTTCATACCCCACCCGATTTCCATTCCATCCAATTTCATACCCCACCCAATTTCCATTCTATCCCATTCCATACCCCACCCGATTTCCATTCTATCCCATTTCATACCCCACCCGATTTCCATTCTATCCCATTTCATACCCCACCCGATTGCCATTCTATCCCGTTTCATACCCCACCCGATTTCCATTCTATCCCATTTCATACCCCACCCGATTTCCATTCTATCCCATTTCATACCCCACCCGATTTCCATTCTATCCCATTTCATATCACACCCGATTTCCATTCCATCCCATTTCATATCCCAACAGATTTCCATTCCATCCCATTTCATATCCCAACAGATTTCCATTCCATCCCATTTCATATCCCAACAGATTTCCATTCCATCCCATTTCATACCCCACCCGATTTCCATTCCATCCCATTTCATACCCCACCCGATTTCCATTCTATCCCATTTCATACCCCACCCAATTTCCATTCTATCCCATTCCATACCCCACCCGATTTCCATTCTATCCCATTTCATACCCCACCCGATTTCCATTCTATCCCATTTCATATCCCACCCGATTTCCATTCCATCCCATTTCATATCCCAACAGATTTCCATTCCATCCCATTTCATATCCCAACAGATTTCCATTCCATCCCATTTCATACCCCACCCGATTTCCATTCTATCCCGTTTCATACCCCACCCGATTTCCATTCTATCCCATTTCATACCCCACCCGATTTCCATTCTATCCCATTTCATACCCCACCCGATTTCCATTCTATCCCATTTCATATCCCACCCGATTTCCATTCCATCCCATTTCATATCCCAACAGATTTCCATTCCATCCCATTTCATATCCCAACAGATTTCCATTCCATCCCATTTCATACCCCACCCGATTTCCATTCCATCCCATTTCATAACCCGCCCGATTTCCATTCTATCCCATTTCATACCCCGCCCGATTTCCATTCTATCCCATTTCATACCCCACCCGATTTCCATTCCATCCCATTTCATACCCCACCCGATTTCCATTCCATCCCATTTCATACCCCACCCGATTTCCATTCTATCCCATTTCATACCCCGCCCGATTTCCATTACATCCCATTTCATAACCCGCCCGATTTCCATTCCATCCCATTTCATAACCCGCCCGATTTCCATTCTATCCCATTCCATACCCCACCCGATTTCCATTCCATCCCATTTCATACCCCACCCGATTTCCATTCAATCCCATTTCATATCCCAACAGATTTCCATTCCATCCCATTTCATATCCCAACAGATTTCCATTCCATCCCATTTCATATCCCAACAGATTTCCATTCCATCCCATTTCATACCCCACCCGATTTCCATTCTATCCCATTTCATACCCCACCCGATTTCCATTCTATCCCATTTCATACCCCACCCGATTTCCATTCCATCCCATTTCATATCCCAACAGATTTCCATTCCATCCCATTTCATATCCCAACAGATTTCCATTCCATCCCATTTCATACCCCACCCGATTTCCATTCTATCCCATTTCATACACCACCCGATTTCCATTCTATCCCATTTCATACCCCACCCGATTTCCATTCTATCCCATTTCATACACCACCAGATTTCCATTCTATCCCATTTCATACCCCACCCAATTTCCATTCTATCCCATTTCATACCCCACCCGATTTCCATTCTATCCCATTTCATATCCCACCTGATTTCCATTCCATCCCATTTCATATCTCAACAGATTTCCATTCCATCCCATTTCATATCCCAACAGATTTCCATTCCATCCCATTTCATACCCCACCCGATTTCCATTCCATCCCATTTCATAACCCGCCCGATTTCCATTCTATCCCATTTCATATCCCACCCGATTTCCATTCCATCCCATTTCATATCCCAACAGATTTCCATTCCATCCCATTTCATATCCCAACAGATTTCCATTCCATCCCATTTCATATCCCACCCGATTTCCATTCCATCCCATTTCATATCTCAACAGATTTCCATTCCATCCCATTTCATATCCCAACAGATTTCCATTCCATCCCATTTCATATCTCAACAGATTTCCATTCCATCCCATTTCATATCCCAACAGATTTCCATTCCATCCCATTTCATACCCCACCCGATTTCCATTCCATCCCATTTCATAACCCGCCCGATTTCCATTCTATCCCATTTCATATCCCACCCGATTTCCATTCCATCCCATTTCATATCCCAACAGATTTCCATTCCATCCCATTTCATATCCCAACAGATTTCCATTCCATCCCATTTCATATCCCACCCGATTTCCATTCCATCCCATTTCATATCCCAACAGATTTCCATTCCATCCCATTTCATATCCCAAGAGAGTTCCATTCCATCCCATTTCATACCCCACCCGATTTCCATTCCATCCAATTTCATACCCCACCCAATTTCCATTCTATCCCATTTCATATCCCAACAGATTTCCATTCCATCCCATTTCATATCCCAAGAGAGTTCCATTCCATCCCATTTCATACCCCACCCGATTTCCATTCCATCCCATTCCATACCCCACCCGATTTCCATTCTATCCCATTTCATACCCCACCCGATTTCCATTCTATCCCATTTCATACCCCACCCGATTTCCATTCTATCCCATTTCATACCCCACCCGATTTCCATTCCATCCCATTTCATACCCCACCCGATTTCCATTCTATCCCATTACATACCCCACCCGATTTCCATTCCATCCCATTTCATACCCCACCCGATTTCCATTCCATCCAATTTAATACCCCACCCAATTTCCATTCCATCCCATTGCATACCCCACCCGATTTCCATTCTATCCCATTTCATACCCCACCCAATTTCCATTCTATCCCATTTCATACCCCACCCAATTTTCATTCTATCCCATTTCATATCCCACCCGATTTCCATTCCATCCCATTTCATATCCCACCCGATTTCCATTCCATCCCATTTCATACCCCACCCGATTTCCATTCCATCCCATTTCATAACCCGCCCGATTTCCATTCTATCCCATTTCATATCCCGCCCGATTTCCATTCCATCCCATTTCATATCCCACCCGATTTCCATTCCATCCCATTTCATATCCCAACAGATTTCCATTCCATCCCATTTCATATCCCACCCGATTTCCATTCCATCCCATTTCATATCCCAACAGATTTCCATTCCATCCCATTTCATATCCCAACAGATTTCCATTCCATCCCATTTCATACCCCACCCGATTTCCATTCTATCCCATTTCATACCCCACCCGATTTCCATTCCATCCCATTTCATATCCCAACAGATTTCCATTCCATCCCATTTCATACCCCACCCGATTTCCATTCTATCCCATTTCATATCCCACCCGATATCCATTCCATCCCATTTCATATCCCAACAGATTTCCATTCCACCCCATTTCATATCCCACCCGATTTCCATTCCATCCCATTTCATATCCCAACAGATTTCCATTCCATCCCATTTCATATCCCAACAGATTTCCATTCCATCCCATTTCATATCCCACCCGATTTCCATTCCTTCCCATTTCATATCCCACCCGATTTCCTTTCCATCCCATTTCATATCCCAACAGATTTCCATTCCATCCCATTTCATATCCCAACAGATTTCCATTCCATCCCATTTCATACCCCACCCGATTTCCATTCCATCCCATTTCATATCCCGGCCGAATTCCATTCCATCCCATTTCATAACCCACCCAATTTCCATTCTATCCCATTTCATATCCCACCCGATTTCCATTCCATCCCATTTCATACCCCACCCGATTTCCATTCCATCCCATTTCATATCCCGCCCGATTTCCATTCCATCCCATTTCATAACCCACCCAATTTCCATTCCATCCCATTTCATACCCCACCCGATTTCCATTCCATCCCATTTCATATCCCACCCGATTTCCATTCCATCCCATTTCATATCCCAACAGATTTCCATTCCATCCCATTTCATATCCCAACAGATTTCCATTCCATCCCATTTCATACCCCACCCGATTTCCATTCCATCCCATTTCATATCCCAACAGATTTCCATTCCATCCCATTTCATATCCCAACAGATTTCCATTCCATCCCATTTCATACCCCACCCGATTTCCATTCCATCCCATTTCATACCCCACCCGATTTCCATTCCATCCCATTTCATATCCCAATAGATTTCCATTCCATCCCATTTCATATCTCAACAGATTTCCATTCCATCCCATTTCATACCCCACCCGATTTCCATTCTATCCCATTTCATACCCCACCCGATTTCCATTCCATCCCATTTCATATCCCAACAGATTTCCATTCCATCCCATTTCATATCCCACCCGATTTCCATTCCATCCCATTTCATATCCCACCCGATTTCCATTCCATCCCATTTCATATCCCAACAGATTTCCATTCCATCCCATTTCATATCCCAACAGATTTCCATTCCATCCCATTTCATACCCCACCCGATTTCCATTCTATCCCATTTCATATCCCACCCGATTTCCATTCCATTCCAGTTCATATCCCACCCAATTTCCATTCCAGCCCATTTCATATCCCACCCGATTTCCATTCTATCCCATTTCATATCCCGCCCGATTTCCATTCCATCCCATTTCATATCCCACCCGATTTCCATTCCATCCCATTTCATACCCCACCCGATTTCCATTCTATCCCATTTCATATCCCACCCGATTTCCATTCCATCCCATTTCATATCCCACCCAATTTCCATTCCGTCCCATTTCATATCCCACCCGATTTCCATTCCATTCCATTCCATTGAAGTCAATGGAGATGGAAATTGAGCTGATTGTGTGATGGGCGGCTGATACATTATCACTCATTTTGCAATTCTGCCTAAGATGAATTCCACCTCATACTTCAATATGTTAACACAGGGTCAAAATTACTTTATTACTGATTTTGTAAATGATCCATTGTTAGAGACCCTGTCAAGAGCTGAACTCAGAAACACTCATTGTGAATATTAAACGCTGTTACATTGAAACAAATATGGTTGTTTAAAGATATCAAGTGTTGAATTGATATATTATCAGTCTCTTTTCCCCATTACTCACCTGTTACAGTGATCTTCACAGCGTTGCTGAGCTGGGACCATAATCGCCTAGTTTTGATGAAGGTTTCATACTGGCATTGGTATCGTCCTCCTTGTTTTGTACTGGTAACTATGAATGTTCCAATGTTTTCCCTTATTGAGAGTTGATCAGAGTTAAGCAGTTGATTATTTCTGTAAAAATAAAAGGTTCGACCGCGGTTTTCGTTGCTGACGGTGCAGGTAATGGTGATGGACTCTTCTTTTAAATAAACCCCAGTCCATTGATCAAGAGATATCCTTGGTGTTGTTATTGGATCTGTGCATATAAATAAATGAAAAGAACACATATACAGTAGAAGATTGATAAAACAATATTGATTGCACTATGTTGAAGGGAAGTGTTTACATTGGGGGACTGAGATTCCATAGAAATGGGAATTGGTAATTTAATTAGTACAGTCAAATGGAATGAGATTAAAATGGAATTAGGTGGGGTTTCCAGGACTAAAATCAGGTTTTAGCCATGAAATTGCACTCTCAGATAGCAGCAGAAGGGGGAAAATGTGTTGACTTAAAATTTGCACTTCTGTTAATTTAGTCAAGGTACAAATTAGATTAAAAAGGGAACATATGCACTAAACCATTGCAATTCACATTTCCAATACAGGGTTATATGTTGGTGAGAGCAATTTTTAACTCATTTTTCAGGTTATGGGCATGCTTGGAAAGGTCAGCATTTATTGCCCATTCCTCATTGCCCTTGAGAAAATGATGATGGGCTTTCTTCTTGAACCGTTACAGCCCGTGTGGGGAAGGCAGTCCCACAATGCAGTTCACCTGATCAGGTCTTTTGGACCAAGTGCTGAAAGGAAGATTGATGTCCAGAATTCAGCATTACCTCAATCCTGAATCTAAGAGCAATTTTAACCAAAATCGCTCATTTTGCACTGCTCTGTATGTTTTTACCCATTGATTTTCTATTGCCAGTTATGTGCTCCTGCCCAAGATGAATTTCAGACCATCATCTCTTGTAATGTTCTTGCTGGCAGTAGATGCACAGCAGGCGAATTTGTGAATTATTTGTCCATTGTTATAGGAATGCTGTTAATAAGACTAAAAGCTGTTCAGTCATATAACTCTAGTCTAACGTTAAACATTATTATTTGTTAAAACGAATGACACATGAATTTTAGAAACTAGCAACAGCATTGAATTATTAACAA
This sequence comes from Heterodontus francisci, assembly GCF_036365525.1. NCBI lineage: Eukaryota > Metazoa > Chordata > Chondrichthyes > Heterodontiformes > Heterodontidae > Heterodontus > Heterodontus francisci. The sequence continues at coordinate 728,619 of NC_090389.1, read as the reverse complement.
TCACGTTTACCCATCACTCACCTGCTATAGTGACTGTCACAGCCTCACTGGGCTGGGACTTTAACCACCTTCCATAAACGAATGTTTCATATTGACATTGATACCGCCCTCCTTGATTTTTGCTGGTTGCAGTGAATTTTCCGATGTTGTCCTTTATGGAGATTTGACTCGAGGCCAGTAGAAGTGTATTTCTGTAAAAGTAGAAGGTTTTACCATGAGATTCTTCACTCATGGCGCAGGTAATGGTAACTGTCTCTCCTTCTAAATACATCCCAGTCCATTGATCAATAGATATAGCTGGCGATGTAATCCAATCTGTGGTAAAGTAAATTAAAACAATTATGAGAATAGATCACTAGAATGAATGCACCTCCATTGCCAGATGCTCCCATTCCTGCCTAGTGTATTCCATGAGGACCTCCAGCACCGCCCACCCGCACCCACCACCTGGAAAGATGGTCTCTCTCTGGGTGACAAGTGCCTCCAAGGTGCCATCACTGAAGTTGGGAGCCTTCTTCCTTGCTGGCTGTACCATGTCCCTGAGGCTTGCATCATGCAAAATAATTTACCTGCAGCCTTCAGTTTAGGCGTGGACCTTCCCTTTAATAAGGAGGAGTGCGCCTTTAAGAAGGCAAGGCTGCCTGCACCAAGTATTGTCAAGCCCAATGCAACTCAGCTCCCGGCGGAGTGCCGAGGCCATCAGAAGCGATACAAGCAGGTCAGCCATTCTGGATTCGCTGAGCTCTGTGCTACTGTCATGTTAATGAGGTGGGAGCACCAAATCTATATGCTCCCGACCTCTATGGGAATTGGTGTAGGCAGGCTGCCAATCACTGACCCCCTGTACGGAAAGGAGGGCAAGCCAATTTCTAGCCCTCAGTATCTCTTCATCAGCTGTTTGTGAAGAGAGAATCATTAGTTTGTTCGCTATCCCTGCTAAACAGTTTGACTGCAGACAACTTGGAGGAATGGCCACAATTCTTTTTACCAGAAGCTGCAATATAAAACGAGCCTGAACTCCTATTGCATATACATAAGAGTGATTGGAAGCTGAGTGGAATAGCCTTCCCACAATGCAATTTCAAGCTTAGGCTCAATTTCAGAAACATCACCTCAATTGATTATTTTGTTCTTTTGCACTTCTGGATTTTTAAAAAATTCGCTCATGAAAAGGTTGTGGTGAGCTGCCTTCTCGATCTGCTGCAGTCCGTGTGGTGTAGGTACATACACAGTGACTTGTTCACAGCAACTTGATACAACCGAGTGCTATGCTGGGCCATTTATAAGGTAGCTAAGAGTCCGACACATTGCTGTGAGTCTCCTAATGAGGTTACAAATTGCACATTGTGAATCTCCTGATACAAACACTTGCCTTTAGCACAGCACAATTATTATTGAACTCTCAAACTTTCACTGCACAAGGAAACCCGACAGATCGATTCTCATCATAAAAACAGAAATGCTGGAAATACTCAGCAGGTCGGGCAGCATCTGTGGAGAGAGAAACAGAGTTAATGTTCCAGGTCTGTGACCTTTCAGCTCTGTTTCTCTCTCCGCAGATGCTGCCCGACCTGCTGAGTTTTTCCAGCACTTTGTTTTTATTTCAGATTTCCAGCATCTGAAGTAGTGCAGAAAAAAAAAGTGTACTGACCTTACTGGGGCAGTCAAGGTCAGTGAATGCATCTTCACATCACATCCTACCCACTGCACTACCCACCTCTCATACTGTTCAATGCACCACATCCCCAGCACTCACCCAGCACCACCGCCTGCCACTCGGAACTCACCCCTTATACTACACCTCACCTGCACACTTTCCAATCATACCAATCTCACACATGCACACACGCTCTGCGGACACACACCTCCAACTATTCAGCTATGGCAGAAACATGACCCAATCACTGGCATTTCACCTTCCCACTTGCTGGAGAAGGTTACCTATGACACAAAGGAGACCCAGGATACTGGCAGAGGGCCAGCAGGATTACACCCCTCAGCCCTCTTGAGGCAAGAGTCCTGTGGCATCCAATGCTGCTGAGGCCATCCTGGCTGTAAGCCTTATACCCCTGACCTTTAAAGTCACAAAATGGTTTTGAAGTCATTTGCTCGCTGGCACATCGATTGACAAGTTTTTATTGCTCTTCTGTACATGAGTTTTCAATTTAGTGTTGAAGAATTGAAACTAGTCTTTTTGTCTGATTGCCCTCAGTTGTTAACCAATAATTTTAGTGATTCATTTGTTTAAACAAATAATGCTGAAAATGGCAGCATGCATCACTCACCTGTTACAGTTATTTCAACAGTGTTGCTGGGCGGTGATTGCATCTCTCTTCCTAAAACAGCTTGTGTGTCTCGGCAAGTGTAAAATCCTTTGTCCCCATCTGAGATGTGATCAATGCGGAACCAATTAAATCTCCGACTTTGATGTGTGCGAGTCAGTAAACGGTTGTTTCTGTAGAAAGTGAACGGGCCGCCGCTATCGTGGCCCAGGCTGGTACATTTTAGAGTGGCCGGCTCCCCTTTCATATACACACCAGAATGTTGGTCCAGAGCAAGTTGTGGAGTCACCAGAGGATCTGAAACAATAAGGTTTACCTTAAATATATTTTTTATTGAATCACACTTTATGAAGGTAAATATGAAACCAGTGAGACGGTCCGGTGAGATGGTCTTAACATTCTGGCTATTTTAAACAGAGATGGGTGGTGTAGTATAAGGGTCAGAAAGGATTAATATTTGGGACAGTAAAAGTAACACCTCCCTCTTTGATGATGATGTAAGAAATCACACATGTAATGGGCTTGGGGAGAAGCAAGAAGCACCATGCATAATTAGAGCTGGACAGGCTTGTGAAAAGTGTATATAGTCCATGTAAATATAATGAATGAGTTGCTGTTTAGATTTACAATGACATTGAGATCTCTGAAACCAAGCTGAACCTAGCATCTAAAATGCTAGGAACAATATACAACATGGTGGCAATGGCAAACACACCCAGAAGATTTTAAGAAGCCTAACCTGGCACAGTAATGCCAAAAGACAGTAGATCTTATGGAGAGACTGTGAAGATCTCAAGAGCTGATGATGAAAAGACATGGAGAATCAGTGAGTCAGCCACACAAGCATTCAGGCTGCACCACAGAAGCATGGTGGTCTGTGAGTAAAACGCAGGCCCAACGATTGCAGGCTTTGAGTCACAAACTGAGCAATGGTCGGGATCAGGTGAGAAACCTATAGAAAAGGGTTGAAACATTGTCGAATGACACACTGGGCAGGCAAAATAGGGAAAAGCTGGTTTGATAATTTGGAAGGACCTAACCAGATTCAGAATTGGTCGCTGGAGGAGAAGATTTTTAAGATACAGAATAGCGTCCCAGCTGCACAGCAAGTCTGAAGTTGAACAAGTAAACACTTTGCTGTACTCAATAGGTGCAATTGCTGATGATGAGATCGCAAGGCAGGGCATCAATGAGGCTTCCGATAAGTTTGATGATGTTTTACAAGCCTTTGATAAATATTTTAATTTAAGAATAAGTTCTTAGAAAAGACCAAGTTTAATAGAAAGGTCCAGAAACCGGGTGAATTGGTGGATACTTTCATGGACGATTTGTACAAACTGGTTGAAGGATGTGAATATGGGGAATTGAGGACAGAACTGATAAGAGACTGCATAGTTGTGGACATTGTGGATGAAGCTCTATTGGATTTATTATAGTCAAAAGAAGACCTCACCCAGGAGAAGGCGATATAAATGGTCAGACAAGCAGAGGCCCATAGGCAGAGAGGGGAAGAGAAACCTTGGGTCAAATAAACTCCGATGACTGTACAGTTCTTGAAGCTCAAGACTGACAAACAAACAATCTCCAGACAAGAAGGTACACTTGGTGGGGATGGGATGGGGGAAAGGTGCAAGACGCCATGAAACCCTGCCAGCGCTTTGGTGCCAAAAAGACCCACTGGCGTGAACAGTGTCCAGCAAATAAAGTTGAATTCAACTGTTAGAAAGTGGGCCATTTTGGAAAAATGTGGCAAAGCAAGATCTCTATTTTTAAAGATTCCAAACAAAACGTTTTCACGCAAAGAGCAGTCAATGAAGTGGAACAAGCTCCACGGAGAAATAAAATCAGGACATTTCCGACGGAGCATCAATGATCCTAACTCGGCATTCTGGACAGCAGATATTATGTCAATGGAAAATTACCAATTTTAAATTAGACACTGGATCAAGCATCACAGTTTTGTCAAAGAACAAAATTATGGCTCTCAACACATTGTCTGTTGGTTGCAAGCACTCATTTACTTGGTCTAGGAGGGATTGAACTGAAGTCAAGGGAAAGCTACAGGCAACACTCCAGCACAAGGGAAGGGGAGGTAGAGGCGTAGTGGTAATATCACTAGAGTAGCAATCCAGACCCCCAGGCTCCGGGGACGTGGATTTGAATCCCATCACGGTAGATGGTGAAATTTGAACTCAATTAATAAATCTGGAAATAAAAGCTCGTCTAATGGTGATCATGAAACCATTGTTGATTATTGTTAAAAATGCATCTGGTTTACTAATGTCCTTTAGGGAAGGAAATTTGCCATCTTTACCTGGTCTGGCCTACATGTGACTCCAGACCTATTGCTACGTGGTTGTCTCTGAAATGGCCGAACAAAGCCACACAGTTCAAGGGAAATTAGGGATGGGCAACAAATGCTAACCTAGCCAGTAGCATCCACATCCCATGAATGAATAAAAACAAGCAGATATTGGAAACACTATATGTTTCACAGAATAAAGAATTTTCTCTTTTGAGCAGAAGATCATGTTTAGATCTTCATCTTATCAAACAAGTGGATCAAATCAAGCAACTAAAATCTAAGAGCCACTTTCAAGCAGACTTTCCACAACTATTTTCAGATCTGGGAAGGCCGAAGACCGAATACAGCTTTGAAAGAAGATGCTAAACTTATATGTATCTTTACACCTCTGAACAGACCACACCCATTGCTGAAGCAAGTCCGAATACTGCTAGAAGAGATGACCAGGATGGGAGTCATTCTTCCTGTCACGAAACCAACGGAGTGGTGTTTGGGAATGGTTCCAGTTTTTATTTTATTTATTTTTTATTTTATTTTATTTTATTTTATTTAGAGATACAGCACTGAAACAGGTCCTTCGACCCACCGAGTCTGTGCCGACCAACAACCACCCTTTTATACTAACCCTACAGTAATCCCATATTCCCTACCACCTCCCTACACTAGGGGCAATTTACAATGGCCAATTTACCTATCACTTGCAAGTCTTTGGCTGTGGGAGGAAACTGGAGCACCTGGCGAAAACCCACGCAGGCACAGGGAGAACTTGCAACCTCCGCACAGGCAGTACCCAGAATCAAACCCTGGAGCTGTGAAGCTGCAGTGCTAACCATTGCGCCACTGTGCCGTCCTTAGTTCCTAAGTCAAATGGTACTCTTCACATTTGTGTAGACCTAACTCAACTTAGTAAGACTGTTGCAAGGGAAATTCATCTAATGTCCTCAGTAAATAAAAGCTTGGCAAAGTTATCCAAAAGTGTTATGTTCACAAAACTCAACACACCCAAAATATTCCAAAGGACCACGCTAAACATTTTACAGGGCCTTAAAGGAGTAATTTGCCATATGGACAACATTGTCCATGGTGAATCTGAAGAACATGACCTGAGGCTTAGAGAAGTTTTGAATCATTTACAGGAAGAAGTCCTGACACTTAATGAAAACTGTGAATTCTCAAGAATGTCTCTTCATTTCTTAGGACACATTGTTAGTAGCAAGGGCATAATGGCACACCCGCAAAAGATATTAGTGAATTCCCATTCCTACTTCTGTCCAAGATCTTCAATAATTCCTTGGAATGGTTAATCGGTTGGCAAAAGTTTTGCCCAATCTAGCGCAAATTAATGATCCATTGAGACAACTCTGAAGTTTTGGAGGCTAGATCACTGAAAGTATTTAAAGAGGAAGTAGACAGATTTTTGAAATATCGGGGAGTTGAGGGCTATGAGGAACTGGCCCAAAAGAGGAGTTGAGGTTTGGGGCAGATCGGCCATGATCTTATTGAATGGCGGGGCAGGCTTGAGGGGCCAAATGACCTATTCCTGCTCCTATTTCTTATGTTCTGACAGATTGAATCTGTGATGTCAGATATCTGGGAGGAGATGGGGTAGTACATAAAGTAAAAATGAATGTATATACAAAAATAAATGGACAAAGACTTGGGGGGTAGATGCAGAAGGGTCTGAAAAGTTTGGGACATTGAGAGTCACACCTCCCATTGTGTTGATGATCTAAGAGATCACGTGTAATAAGTTTGGGAGAAGCAAGAAGCATCATGTAGAGTAAGAGCTAGACAGGCTTATAGACTGTATATACTTTCAATGTAAATATAACAAATGAGTTGCTGTTTAGATTTACAATGACTCTGCGATCTCTGTAAACCAAGCTCAACCTAGCTTCTGAACTGCTAGCAACAATGCACAACAGGTGGATGGAGAGATGTTTTATTTGTAGCAGTGGTGAATCCTGGGCTTGAACCTAGGAAAATGTGAAGAAAATATGGCTATTTGGCTGTTCAAGCTTGTTCTGCCATTTAAAGAGATTATGGCTTAACCTTAGTCCTATTTACTTGCACTGGCACCTTTACTTAAAAAAAAGTGTATCTATCTTCATATTGAAATCGTCATTTGATGCAACATATCTAATGTTTGGGGTTAGCGAATTCCGGAATTGTGGGAAAATGTGCAGTCGTATTTCATACCTGAATGGTTTGGCTCTAGTTTTAGTACAATGTCCCTTCGATCTTGATTTCCCAGAGAAATAGTTTCTCTTTACCTACGATCCATTCGTCTTATTATTCAAAACACCACAATGGGATTGCCCCTTAACATTCTCTACTTAAGGAACACAAGCCAAGTTTATGCGACCTTCCATCATTATTTAACACTTCAAACTCTGATATCATTCAGGTGAATCTGTGTTGCATTTCTTCCAATGCAAATATAAACATTTCCAAAGGTGAGGTGCCCACAACTGTATGGAGTACTGTAAATGGGGTCTGAGCATGACTGTGTAAAAGTGAATCTGAACCTCCTCTGACTGTATTGCAGCCACCTTGAGATAAATGCTGATATTCCATTAGCCTTTTGACTGATTTGTGCATAGGAGAAGCATATCTCTCTTACTCCACAATTCCTAATTTCTCACCATTGAAAAAACACTTTTGATTTTTTTTTAATTCTTTCGTGGGATGTGGCCAACATTTGTGCCCATCCCTAATTGCCCCTTGACAACTGAGTGGCTTGCTAGGCAGTTAAGAGCTGACCACATTGCTGTGGGTCAGGAACCACATATAAACCCTTCTTTATTATTAGTTTTAAGGCAGAGCTCCCAGGTCTGTTGGCATGAATCAAACAAGAGGCGGCTTCGGTGGATCGGACACAGCCGCAGGATGGAAGACGGTCGCATACCCAAGGACCTTCTGTATGTTGAGGTAGCCAGCGCCAGATGACCAGTGCGGCGCCCAAAGCTCCACTTCAAAGATGCTTGCAAGGGTGACATAAAGACCCTAAATATCGACTATCGCACCTGGGAATCACTAGCTGACGAAAGAGGGAAATGGCGACACATCCTGTGGACTGGTGTACACTACCACAATGACTGTAACAGAGTGTGCAGCAGCAGAAAGCTGTGGGCTTCCCTTTCTGTCTTTACTCTCCCCAGAAAACATCAAGTTTGGAAATCGTCTGTGATTGGGGTCCCTCTAAGCCTACACACTGCTACAGCCAGACACCAGGGGAAGAGAGCCAAATACAGTTCTGCCTCCAGGAAAACCCTGAGTAAAGCAAGCGAGCCACAGTGCACTTTGACCAATGAGGACTTCAAGAGAACAACTCCAGCTGGGAAATCACCGAATCATCCAACCTCAAACTGTGTATTTAACTTTAATCCAACTACCAAATTTATTTTTCCCTCTGTAATTTATTTGTGCGTGTGTGATTCTTATGTGAATGTATGCATAAATGTGCAGTGTATTTTTTTTAAATATTTTTCAATCGGGTTAGAGGGTTCAGTATAATAAACATACCTCTTTCTTGGTTAAACTCAAGAAAAGCTGTGCGATTTGTTCTTTCACGACCACAGTAAAAGGTAAAAGATAAAACACTCACAGAGGAAGAATAAACCCTGTTGCAGACGAACAAGAGGAAGGGCAAGAGAGGGGAGCCTTACACCCCCTCCTCACTGGGCCATAACAACAGCAAAGGTGCTTCAAGAGAAAAAACCCTACTTGGAAGGATGCTGAACAGCTGCAGATCTTTCTGGGTAAGAACTCACCAAGAAGTTTCTTGGAAGTAGAACTGAAATGGAAACCGAGCCAGAGAATGAAATATTAAGAAGGATAAGCTTGGTTGAAGGGATGGATTTTAAGATGGCTTTGAAAGATGGATTGGAGGTAGAGTGTTAGATAAGTTTGAATGATGTCACGGAAGCATTAAGTGAACAAGTTCAGAGAGTTAAAGTTCTGGTCCATTCCAGAATCGGTCAGGAGGCAGTATGAGCAGAAAGAATCTTTTGTTCATGCTGAAAAAGAGACCAAAAGATCAAAGTAGTTATGGCAGTTACTCTACTCTCAATCATCAGTAAAGTGATGGAAGGTGTCATCAACAGTCCCATCAAGCAGAACTTGCTGAGCAATATCCTGCTCAGTGATGCTCAGTTTGGGTTCCGCCAGGGCCACTCAGCTCCTGACCTCATTACAGCTTTGGTTCAAACATGGGCAAAAGAGCTGAACGCAAGAGGTGAGGTGAGAGTGACTGCCCTTGACATCAAGGCAGCATTTGACCAAGCATGGCATCAAGGAGCCCGAGCAAAACTGGTGACAATGGGAATCGGGTGAAAACTCTCTGCTGGTTGGAGTCATACCTAACGCAAAGGAAGATGACTGTGGTTGTTGGAGGTCAATCATCTGAGCTCCAGGACATCACTGCAGGAGTTCCTCAGGGTAGTGTCCTCGGCCCAACCATCTTCAGCTGCTTCATCAATGACCTTCCTTCAATCATAAGGTCAGAAGTGGGGAAGTTCGCTGATGATTGCACAATGTTCAGCACCATTCGTGACTCCTCAGATACTGAAGCAGTCCGTGTCGAAATGCAGCAAGACCTGGACAATATCCAGGCTTGGGCTGATAAGTGGCAAGTAACATTTGTGCCACACAACTGCCAGGCAATGACCATCTCCAACAAGAGAGAATCTTACCATCTCCCCTTGACATTCAATGGCATTACCATGGCTGAATCCCCCACTATCAACATCCTCGGGGCTAGCATTGACCAGAAACCGAACTGGAGTAGCCATATAAATACCATGGCTACAAGAGCAGGTCAGAGGCTAGGAATCCTGCAGTGAGTAACTCACCTCCTGACTCCCCAAAGCCTGTCCACCATCTACAAGGCACAAGTCAGGAGTGTGATGGAATACTCTCCACTTGCCAGGATGGGTGCAGCTCCAACAACACTCAAGAAGCTCGACATCATCCAGGACAAAGCAGCCCGCTTAATTGGCACCCTATCGACAAACATTCTCTCCCTCCACCACTGACACACAGTGGCAGCAGTGTGTACCATCTACAAGATGCACTGCAGCAATGCACCAAGGCTCCTTCGACAGCACCTTCCAAACCAGCGACCTCTACCAACTAGAAGGACAAGAGCAGCAGATGTATGGGAACACCACCACCTGCAAGTTCCCATCCAAGTCACACACCATCCTGACTTGGAACTATATCGCCGTTCCTTCACTGTCACTGGGTCAAAATCCTGGAACTCCCTTCCTAACAGCACTGTGGGTGTACCTACCCCACATGGACTGCAGCGGTTCAAGAAGGCAGCTCACCACCACCTTCTCAAGGGCAGTTAGGGATAGGCAATAAATGCTGGCCTAGCCAGAGACGCCCACATCCCATGAATGAAAAAAAAAGCTCCACTGCAGGAATAGAGAGCCTGAAGAAAGTGCTCCAAGAGATGGGCCTGAATTTGAGCAGCACAGTTTATATAGAGGAGAAGGTCAAGAAAAACATGAGGGTAGACAAAGCATGAAGAGAGAGAGAGAGAGAAAGTGATCAAGGGGAACTTAAATGGAGTTTGAAATCTCTGCAGGCGAGGAGTCGCCCAGCTCAAACGGTGAATGCTAAATGGGGAAAGGATATCACTGAGATCCTGAGTGTGAGGCTGGGGATTGGCTCGCTTGGATTTACTGGAAAGGTCAGATGCATTGATCAAGGTGAGGAACGGCTCGGAGAAGGAAACGGTAATCAGGACGACACTGCTGCCACACACTTTTGTTGGGCTAGTAGGTGGAATGATCAAACTGTTTCAGCCTTTACACAATGGTTACATTCTGCATCCACAGTTCAATCTCTGCAGATCCAGTCCGAGGATCTATGTGCTGCCAATAGTTAGCCAAGTTTCAGTTACAACCAGTTAGTGAATGCAATCGACTGTGAGGGAGAGGGCCTTAGTCACGAGTGAACCGTCTTTGTGGAAGTGAGGAGGAGCAGTGATTGACCTGAACAAACCGAGAGAGTTATGGAGGCTGGCTGGGTGGGTGAGATGGGGAGGAGGCAACTGAGATCAGGCATCAACAGGAACTGGCAGGGAAGCCGAGCAACTGATAAGTTTCCTTTGTTGCTAGTGCCATCGATAGGACCTTTGGAGAATAGAAAGGCCGACTGTGGGCTTGGTCATAATTTTCAAGCTTGGGACCACAGGCAGAGGGATGGTGATACATTGGCTAAATGCAGGTGTGGGTAGCACACGAAAGGGAAATACAGGCAGAGAGTATCAGAAAAGGGATGTGAGGTGGGCAGGTGATAACAGCTTCATCCTTCAATCCATGGAGCCAAGGTCTGGGCAGGACCAATGTTGGGATTTAGGTTCTAACAAAGTGAAATGCAATTGAAGTCTAAACGAGTGATAATGTGAAATAGAACATTGATCTAGGTCTACATAGAATGTGATGTTCTATTTTGTAATTTACACCAGGCGAAGTACTGGAAAGTAAGGACATGTGGCAATGCTGAGAGGCAGAAGTACATGAGCAGTGTAAATCTCAGACCAGTACTGGTTACAACAGTCAACTGTTTGCTGAAAAAGCAAATTGATTTACAAGTATTGACCATTAGCTTTTGACTTTCATTATTTTATGGAAATAGATCAGTACCAACCTTGAGAAACGCTGAGCTGGGTCCCCGAAACCACTACAATTAGAAAATATGAATGAATTATACAAAGACTGACACCTTATCAATATACAGTCTGAGTTTCCATCACATTATTCGGGCTATTTCTCAATCTGACTGTGGAGTTGCGCTCTGTTTTGATAGAACCCCCTGTCCGGGGGTTGAGTGCATTGTCAATGCTGCACTGAGGATGGGCTTCTTTAGCCAAGATGCTACTTTCAGAAGAAGCCACAGTCCCGTTCATCACCAGGAGGACACACACAAGATCTCATTGCACTACTGGAAGAATAGCCAGAGATGTTTCATCAACTTCGAGGTATCTCACACCACACTCCACGGGGCAATGTCACCGCCAACGTGTCCTCCATAAAACCCATCCCCGATTGGGTTTCACAAACTGGGTTGATATCCACAGATGCTGCCAGGCCTGCTGAGTATTTCCAGCATTTCTTGTTTTCATTTCAGATTTCCAGCATCTGCAGTATTTTGCTTTTATTATTAATATAGCCAATCACATCCTGCCTTACACCAGGACCCATTTGAATTTTCTGCCCAGGATTCATTCATACCCTGTGCACAGTGAGTTTACACGAGCAATAGACACCACACTTCAGCAGCTTCAATGCTGCGTTTTCACAGTTTCCTTGTCTCCATTCTTTGTCGTTTCTCGTGGCGGTCACTCACCCTGGAACACGTTTCTAAGGGCGGTGCAATGCACATTGTTATGGCTCAGCTCAGATGCTGTTTGCTCGGGGGAAACATTTTGACCACAGAAGTTTGAACGCGTCCTCAGCGGGAGGCCACTCAAAAACAAACTGCAGTCGAGCAGGAGCAGCAGGTCCCGGGGAGCAGAGGGCATTCTCGCTGCTTCTCTACCTGCCTTCAATTGCTCACCTTTCAGAAAAGCAGGACTCGTTGCATTCCCGGAAAAACAGTCAGTCTCCCAGCCACTTCACTCTCCGGGAATCCTGTTGTCTTTGGATAAAATAATTTCAGGACTCACCAAAAAGAAGGAAGAAAGCGGCTGTATCCATCTTCTAAGAAGAGTTAATTTCAGATGTGAGAAATGTCAGGAGCAGCGTTCAGTCACTTTCTGTAGCTGATAGCAAGAGGAATGAAAGTGGAAAGAGACTGATTGGAAATGAGTTACAATTAAAGCAACAGTAACTGTGTGCGTTTTTTCAAACCGGAATAAATGACGCATTGGGAGGGAGGTGGCGACATGGGTTACCATTGGATATGAGATAATGATCTTCAGATAAAGAATAGACAATGTCCCCAGAGCAACACCATAAAGACTGGCCCCGAATGTATCGATCATTTTCTAGCATATCCTAAAACAACCATCCTGTGAGCTATTTTACTGACATTTTGTTAGCGCTGAGGTCATTGTCAGCACTTGAAACGCCATAGCATACAAAGCTACAGGCCAAGTGCAGGAAGATGGGATTCGAATAGTTGGGTGCTGTATGGCCGGCACAGACACGATGGGCCGAAGGGCCTGTTTCTGTGCTGTATAACTCTATGACTCTATGAAAACATTTTCCACCTCTACACCTTCACAGACCTTCTTAAAAGCTCCATCTTTGATAGACATTTGTTCACCATCACTAACGTCTCCAGCTCTGACAGTTTGTGACAAATTATGCTCAAGCAAAGTGTCTTGGGACATTTTCCTCATGGTGCTACATAAATGCAAGATGTTGTTGCTATTGTTCGTCCCAGTGGAAAGAACTGTAGCAGAATTTTGCATTTCAGACATGAAATAAGATTGGGAACAAATGATTGCGACAGGCCGATCCAAGGTCATTTGTCGATAATATTTTGTCGATGTTGTCGTTTTCGTGGAAGTCAGAATTTGATTAATTCTATCAGATTCTTTTAACTAACTAGGCTCAACCTTCAAATAACTTTCCCTAATCGTGCTTCAGTCTCCAACATAAGTGTCTTCACAAACTGCGCTAAAAATTGATGAAGTGGAAGTATTAGATAGGCAGCCTGTTCTTAAAGTTGACAAGTCACCAGGACCCGATGAGATGCATCCAACGATACTGAGGGAAGGAAGGGTGGAAATTGTGATGACACTGGCCATAATCTTCTAATCCTGCTTAGATACAGGAGTAGTGCCAGAGAATTGCAAATGTTACACCTTTGTTCAAAAAGGGTGTAAGAATAAACCCAGCAACTACAGGCCAGTCAGTTTAACCTCAGTAGTGGGAAAGTTTTTAGAAATGATAATGTGGGACAAAATTAACAGTCACTTGGACAAATTGGATTAATTAAGGAATCCAGCAAGGATTTGTTAAGGGCAAATTGTGTTTAACTAACTTGTTTGAGTTTTTTGTTGGGGTAACAGACAGGGTTCATGAGGGTCATGCAGTTGATATTGTGCAAGGACTTCTAAAAGGCATTTGATAAAGTGCAAAAGTGCCACCTAACAGGCTTGTCAGCCATGTTAGAGTCCATGGAATAAATGGGGCAGAAGCAGCATGGAGACAAAATTGGTTGAGTGACAGGAAACAGGGTAGTTGTGAATGGTTGTTTTCCAAACTGGAGTAAGGTGTAGAGTAAGGGTTCCCACAGGGTCAGTGCTGCTTTTCTTGATATATATTAATGACCTAGACTTGGGTATACAGGGCACAATTTCAAAAATTGCGGATGACACAAAACTTGGAAGTATTGTGAATTGTGAGAAGGATAGTGATAAACTTCAAGAGGACATAGACTTGGTGGAGTAGGAGGACAAGTGGAAGATGAAATTTAATGCAGAAAAATGTGAAGTGATTCATTTTGGTAGGAAGAATGAGGAGAAGTAATCGAAATTAAAGGTACAATTCTAAAGGGGGTGCAAGAACAGAGTATATGTTGAGGGGGTATATATACATAAATCATTGAAGGTTGCAGGACAGATTGAGATAACTTAATAAAGCAAATGGGATCCTGGGCTTTATAAATAGGAGCATAGAGTACAAAAACAAGGAAGTTACGATAATGCAGGTTTGGCCTCATCTGGAGTATTGTATGCAGTTCAGGGCACCACACTTTCAGAAGGCTGTTAAGGCTTTACAGAAGGTGTAGAAAAGATTCATGAGAATAGCTCCAGGGATGTTTTATCAATACATTGGATCCCATTAGTTACACAAAGAGAGACGAGGTCCGACTGTAGCTTTAAGAAACTTTATTGCAGTACTTCTTGGTTACATCATCAGCAAAGCAAATAACAACAACACCTGGGCTCTTCTCTCCTCTCCTTTTCTCTCCCTTGTCTCCTCCTGCCTGAGTAGGGAAATCAAGCCTTTCTTTTGTTTCTTCATACACATCAGTGACACCCCCTTTATGTTCCCAATTGGTTTACAAACTCTGCAGTTCCTTGGTGTCATGGCCTGATTGGGGTACTGCCTTGTCACCCTCTCCTCAAGCAGTTTCTCATTCCCCCCTATCTCCTTGGAACGTTGGGCTGATTGTTGTACAATAGGCTACTCTTCGGCAGGCTGCAGCTGTCCTGTTAGTTTTTAGCTTGTTAGTCTATTTCTACTGATAAGCTGTCTGTGCAGCTCCGAGGTTATTTTGTTTGTAATACATGATTGATTAATTATTTCATCTTAAATGTCCCCATATTATTCTGTTCTCGAAAATTCTGTTCTCACAGTCCCTCCTTTGATTCTTCAAAACACTTTTAAGAATCACTCCCTTGATCCCACCTCGGTGCCTTTAATGGTCTCTACTTGTTTAGAAACAGCCTTCAACACCCGGAGGAGTCACATTCAATACGTTGCCTGCTTGTGCCACAGGAGGGGCCAGCGGGAACTCTGTAAAATCATATGTTTTGCAGGGGCTTCAGTTACTTGTTTACAACAGCACTTAATAAGCAAAAACATCAAATACAGAATTACAACTATAACTAGAAATAAAGACCAAACCCTGTACCACTGAAGTCCCTATCGAGCAAAGCCAACTGGTCGTGCAATCCCACAGGGTGGAAGCTGGGGGTTGCTTTAGCTTTTCCATCTCCTTTCGGATGTGTGCTGCCAGATGGGAAATTTCTTCGGAGCTATCTGGAATGTAGGTACAGCACTCGGGTCCTATCAGGGCACATGTACCCCCCTTTTCTGCTAGGAGAAAATCTAAGGCCATTCGGTTCTGGAGTGCTACGGTGCGGATAGCATTTATTTTATCAAGGGCTTCGGCGGTGTCATTGGCCTCTTTTTCTATGACAGAAGCCATATTGATAGATTCCCTGGCTATTTTACCTGTCCCGTACCACGGGAACATGATCGAGAAAAATCTCTCAGTCTCAGTGACAGCTCGTCTCCTTCTTCGTCCCTGAGGTGGCTTATACAGGGAGGTCAAATGATGGATATAAGGTCTAACATAACCTAAATAACATGATCCTGTCCAGAATTTTGGTAACCAGGGATAAGCTTTGTTGCCGCAAATAAAGTAAGTACTGTTGTAGGCAATGGGGTTTCTAGCTGTTTCGGGGTCCACCCGCCAGGTGGCGTCCCGATCCTTTAGCTCCTCAAGGCCCCGCAGGAGAATAGATTTACCGCCTGGAGTCACATTGAAATAGTGGAAGCAGTTACTTCGTCCCATTTCTCGCCCACCCTTTTGGTCTCTAACATGGCATATGAATCCCTGTGGTCTTCCCACACCTGAGGTGTTAGTAAGGACCAAGAACGGAGGTTCTTGGGTCCGATTGTAATGGGGCTGGTACCACCCCATGAAGGCTCGTCTGCTCCGAGACCCTTTTGCGATCCATTCCGCTGACTCTGATGCATTAAATGGAATGGGACCTAAGGGGATGCCTCCCCTGGAGTGGACCGGCACGTGTGCACATATCCAACAGCGGGAGTAGGTTAACTTCTTTAGCATAAGTATAGGTCATGTAAAGGAAAGAGTTAACATGTAATTCTCTGGACACTCGATTAGTTTCTCCATGTGGACAGGTTTGGTTAGACAAAAATGAGCAACTACTTAAAATACATGCAAAGAAGATAATACAAATTTTAAACATGGTAGCAATTAACAATTTGGCGTTTAATCACGGGTCGCTCGTTTTACGAGAGAGGTGTGTATCCAGGCTTTCTTTCCTTCGACTTTAACTGCTGCCTGGGTTGTCAGTAGCAGTGGAAAGGTCCCTCCCACTTGGCGCCCAAAGGTTCTTTGTGTATTTTCTTCACGTAGACCCAGATTCCCGGGACGAAGTCGTGCCCTCCTTCTGGTGAGTCACCCCAAGCTGCTGATACCTGTGAGGAAGCAGAACTGATAGCATTTGTTAAATTCTGTCAGTATTCTAGTAAAGCGTCACTCATCAAGTGACAATCAGCTTTACGTAGATCAATTGTTCCCGGTAAAGACATGGGTCTCCCTGTTATTACTTCAAATGGGCTCAGGCCTGTAGTTCTGTTCGGGGTCGCTCTGATACTACACAGAACTATCGGCAATGCCTGAGGCCACGGTGTTCCTTCCTGGTGATACTTGGATAGTCGCTGTTTTAGCGTCTGATTCATTCGTTCCACTTGACCTGATGACTGTGGGTGATGAGGACAGTGTAAATCCCACGTAATGTTTAGCAGTCGACTGACTTCCTGACAGACCGTGCCTGTGAAATGAGTTCCTTGATCAGAGTCAATGCTGACCGGTACTCCCCATCTGGGGATGTAATCCTTACACAGGACCTTAGCGGTGTGATTGGCCGTGGCTTTTCTAGCTGGGACGGAGTCTACCCATCTAGAAAATTTGTCGACAATGACTATCCCTGGCAAGGAGAGTGATATAGTCAACTTGTAAGCACTGAAATGGGCCGGCCGGAGAAGGGGCTTTTAGTTGAGGCATTATTGTAGTGGGTCCTGGATTGTTTTTCTGACGGACCTCACAGTGGTCAGCCACCAGCTGTGCATGTTTCTTAAACCCTCGACCCCACCAGCTTTGCTGGAACCATGCTGTCATTTGTTGCAGGGCCAGGTGTCCCCAGGAGTGAATTTGTTGGGCTAAAAAGTGCATCAACGCCTGTGGTGCGATGGGTTTCTCTGTGTCCCTTTGTCTCCAGATGCCATCGTCACATATCTTCATCCCTGCTTCCATCCAGGTCCATTTTTCCTCTTTGGAACATTAACTCTGCATCACTTGTAGGTCTTTGTGTCAGATAGGACATTCAGTTCACATATTTGCGTCCGGGGGATCACCTTGCGAGGCGGCTTCCTTGGCTGCCTTGTCGGCTAGGGCATTCCCCTTTGCCTCTATGGTGTTGTCTTTCGTATGGGCTTTACATTTCAAAATGGATACCTTTTGTGGCAATTGCATCACCTCCAGTAAGTCTCGGACCTCTTGCCCATTTCGAATAGGTGTACCAGCAGCTGTGAGAAATCCTCTTTTGCACCACAACTGACCAAAGTCGTGAGCGACTCCAAAAGCATACCATGAGTCTGTGTAAATATTAGCTGTCTTCCCCTCTGCTATTCGACATGCTTCCGACAGGGCTCGCAGTTCGGCTTGTTGGGCCGATATCCCTGAAGGCAGGCATCCCACTTCCACAACTTCATGTAGGGTTGTAACTGCCCATCCTGCTTTCTGTGTACCGTTGTCAACAAAGGATGAACCGTCTGTAAAAAGGATTAAATCTGGGTTGAGCAATGTTTCCTCTGCCGCTGGGGTTACCTCCTCTGTTTCTTCCATAATCTCCACGCAATCATGTTCTTCTTCCTCTATCGCCTCAGACCACGGGAGCATAGTTGCCGGATTTACCAGGCTGGCCCGGACAAGGTGGAGATTGGGAGTCTCTCGGACTGTTGTCCATCGGGTCCATCTGGCTGCAGTCACTTGGGATACTCGGTTCATAGATAGCAAAGTGTGGACTGTGTGCGGACACTTAACGGTTAACTTTTGATCTAATACCAGACCTGCAGTAGCCATTACTGCTTGACATGTAGCTTCCATGGCTCTTAAACAACTGCCCCATCCTAGGGCGACGGTGTCCAGTCTTTTCGAATAGTATCCAATAGGTCTCTGTTTGTCCCCGTGTTCCTGTGTCAGTATGGCAGTCATATATCCCTCTTTTGCGTGTACAGACAGGGTAAACGGTTTCCCATTGTAAGGGATTCCCAGGGCTGGTGCTGAGCACAAAGCCCTCTTTAAGTTTTTGAAAGCCTCTTGTTGTTCTTTGGTTAGGGTAACTGATTCTTTAGAGGCCCGCTTTCCCTTCAAGAGATGGTTGAGCCAGCTGATTTTAGTTTTAGTTTTAGACATACAGCACTGAAACAGGCCCTTCGGCCCACCGGGTCTGTGCCGACCATCAACCACCCATTTATGCTAATCCTACACTAATTCCATATTCCTACTACATCCCCACCTGTCCCTATATTTCCCTACCACTTACCTATACTAGGGGCAATTTGTAATGGCCAATTAACCTATCAACCAGCAAGTCTTTGGCATGTGGGAGGAAACCAGAGCACCCGGAGAAAACCCACGCAGACACAGGGAGAACTTGCAAACTCCACACAGGCAGTACCCAGAATTGAACCCAGGTCGCTGGAGCTGTGAGGCTGCGGTGCTAACCACTGCGCCACTGTGCCGCCCTGTGTGTAGGAGTCGATCCAGTTTCTGTTGAAGTTACACAAACCCAAAAAGGACCTAAGCTCCTGGATAGTGGTGGGCAGTTTGGCAGCTCGAATGGCGGCAGTCCTGTCCTGGGTGAGCTCTCTCTTTCCTTTTGAAATCTTTTGCCCCAGGTACACGACCTCTCCTTCTGCTATCTGTGCCTTGTCGATACTGGCCTTGTGTCCTCTCTGATGAAGGTGGTCCAGCAGGGTACACAGATCTTGTTCGTGCTGTTCTTCTGTCTCAGAGGCTAACAGAATGTCGTCCACGTACTGGATGACTGTGGAGTACATGGAAGGTAACTCCCTCAAATGGTTTTATAGGGCCATATGAAATACCGTGGGGCTGTTGTGGAAACCCTGTGGCAGGCGAGTCCAGGTGTACTGTTGTTGTTGTACAGTAAAGACGAACCACGGTTGGACTTCGGGTGCCAGTGGCACCGACCAAAATCTGTTGGCCATATCGATAACAGAGAACCGTTCATGTTCCGGCTTCAGGGCATTAAATACCGTAGAGGGGTCAGTTACCAGAGGAGCCTTTTGATCAATACTCTGGTTAGCCTTTCTATAGTCAACAGTAAGCTGCCAGGTCCCGTTTGGTTTCCGTACTGGCCACACAGGGCTGTTTGAGGTACTGTGTGTTTTAACCAGCACACCTCGCTCCTCTAGCTGTCTAATTACGGGTAGGATTCCTGCAATAGATGTTTGACTGATGGGGTATTGTTTAGTACAGGGCGGAGCAGATCCTGTAAACATTGCTGGTTCCATTTGAAGTAGCCCACAATCGTTCTTATCCAGGGCCCATATTGGATGCTCCCTCAGCTGTTCTTTCTTCAAACTTCTGATAGACCAAGTTACCTGGTCACCTTCAAAATGCAACAAGGAGTTCAGCTGAGTGAGAAGGTCCATACCGAGAAGTGCTTGGTCCACCGGACCTACCCAGACCGGTGTTATCAATTCGTGCGGACCAAGACCGATGTGTACGGGCTGGGTCCTCTTAATTACCAACCCATTGCCCCCAGTGCGTAAGCTCTTTTAGTCTTACCGTCCATTGGTAGGGAGTTTCCGTATTGTTAAGGTAGACACGTTAATTCGGCTCCGGTATCCAATAAGAAGTCAATGTCTTGATCGCCCACCCTCGCAGTTACATACAATCCATCTTTTCCATTTTCTACTAGCGCTAGGAGAGGCGCCGAAAGGGCGAGGGAGGGCTCCTCTAGTTTTTTGTCGCATCGAGTAAGGAGGACATCTCCTTCTGTTGCTGGGGCGTCAACCGTTTGAACATCTCAAAGAGGTCGTTGGCATCAGGGGAGGGAGCTGGTTTGGGTGCCGGGTTGCGTCCTTGGCGTCCTCTGCCTCGTCCTCTTGCTCTACACGCCTTAACCCAATGGCCTTCCTTCCCGCAGTAATAACAGGGGCCGGGTCGCCTAACTTGCTCTTTGTCAGGCTCTTTCGGTACTGGATCCGTCTGCACGGCTCGAAGCTTGACTCCCATATCCCTGTCCAGCTGAGCGCATCTGTCAATTAACTCTGAGTATTTTACTCTTTACCGCGTCCCACTCCGGTAGAGTGGCCTTCAGTATTTTAGACAGTTCTGGCTTTAGTCCATCAACAAAAGTGGTTTTTAAGGGTCCAAAACTGGTGTCGTCCAGCTCCTCTGGAGTAGGGTCTACTATCCCTGAGTATTCCACCCAGGTGGATCTGAACCTCTCTTCAAACTCCCGCACGTCCTCGGAGTTGCTTCTGCTGACAGGCTGCAACTTTGCCCCAGTCCGTTTTTGCAGGACAAAACTCACGCAACCACGTGTTAATCGCAATCCATCCGGCGTCAAGTAGCTGAGCATCTTCACCCAAAGCAATTTGGACCTCTCTCCTTAGCTTTCAGCTCGCTCGTCCAGGCACCATTACGGTCAGAATCTGTACCCCGTCCCATGGATGGAGATCGTAAATTCCCTTCAATCGTTCCAGTTGCTCCCACGTTTTCAGACCCCCTTTCTTCGGGTCGGGCAATCTTGTGGATCACTGTCGATTTTCTCAGGGGAAGCCGGGACGTGTGTCCAGTACGTGTTGTGCTCGGCCGTGGTGACCTCGTTACCGTTCACAGTCTTCTTTTCCGTCTTGACCTTAACACGTTTCTGTTTAAGGGGAGCTAGTTGCGGAAACGGTAACCCATCATCATTGTCACTTTCTTCACTGGAAGACTCGGCGAGACCTGCTTCACGCAGTTGCATCTTGTGTTATTCCGTTTGTAACGACTTCACACTCGGATACAAGTTAGTTGGAGGTGGTCGGCGGGGTTCGCAGAGCTGTCCCGGTTCCTTCGGTTGGGTCGTCTGCTGGTCTTGTAGTTGTTTTTTAAGCTCTTTAATTTCAATCTGTAACCTTTCCTTTGAAAGACTGAGAGACACCAGTCAGTGTACAGATATCTCCCTGAGAGTGAAAGACTGAGAGACACCAGTCAGTGTACAGATATCTCCCTGAGAGTGAAAGACTGAGAGACATCAGTCAGTGTACAGATATCACCCTGGGAGTGGGAGACTGAGAGAAACCAATCAGTGTACAGATATCACCCTGAGAGTGAAAGAATGAGAGACACCAGTCAGTGCACAGGTATGTACCTGAGAGGTAAAGACTGAGAGACACCAGTCAGGGTACAGGTATCTCCCTGAGAGGGACAAACTGAGAGAAACCAATCAGTGTACAGATATCACCCTGAGAGTGAAAGACTGAGAGACATCAGTCAGTGTGCAGATATCTCCCTGAGAGTGAAAGTCTGAGAGACACCAGTCTGTGTACAGATATTTCCCTGAGAGTGAGAGACATCTGTCAGTGTACAGACATCACCCTGGGAGTGAGAGGCAGAGAGACGCCAGTCAGTGCACAGATATATTCCTGAGAGGGAAAGACTGAGAGACACCCGTCAGTGTACAGATATCTCCCTGAGAATGAAAATCTGAGAGACACAAGTCAGTGTACAGATATCACCCTGAGAGTGAAAGACTGAGAGACACCAGTCAGTGTACAGATATCTCCCTGAGAATGAAAGACTGAGAGACACCAGTCAATGTACAGGTATCTCCCTGAGCGTGAAAGACTGAGAGACACCAGTCAGTGTACAGATATCTCCCTGAGAATGAAAATCTGAGAGACACCAGTCAGTGTACAAATATCTCCCTGAGATTGAAAGACTGAGAGACACCAGTCAATGTACAGGTATCTCCCTGAGAGTGAAAGACTGAGAGACACCAGTCAGTGTACAGATATCTCCCTGAGAATGAAAATCTGAGAGACACCAGTCAGTGTACAAATATCTCCCTGAGATTGAAAGACTGAGAGACACCAGTCAATGTACAGGTATCTCCCTGAGAGTGAAAGACTGAGAGACACCAGTCAGTGTACAATCTGTAGCCTTTCCTTTTCAGATTGTTTTTCAATTTCTAACTGTTCCGATTTAAGTTTTTCCTTTTTCAGTTGTTCGCAGACCGCCTTCAGTTGATCCTTTGCACTCGTTAGGTCGCGATCACATTGGGCTTGTCACATAATCTCATTGCGCTGCCGAATCTGGCCCATTACGGCTAGGGACCATTGGGTCCGTTCTTTATCCTTTAAACGGGTTGTTTTTCCCCAGACTCTCTTTATATCCTCCAGGGACCACTGTCCCGTGGAGGTGCCATATTTTTGCCCAATGTTGGTGTACACTTTAGCCAGATTAAACTGTTGCTCTATATATTCTTTCAACTGCCGAAGTATTTCATCTTCGGGAACGTCAGGAGGGGCCTGCCCACCTTTGACGGTAGTTGGTAACTGTCGGTTGCCTTCGTCTGTCATTTTATCCATTCAGGCAGGGAAGTAGGTCTCGAGCCCTCAGGCTTTTCCCCAAATAGGTATTTCGTCAAATACCGCCAAGTTAGACGTCTAGAAAGGGGGTCTCGAGCCGCAAAAGGGTATTTCCGTCAAATACCGCCAAGTTCGGGATCGCGTGGCAGGGAACCAAAATTTAGACAACGACCAATGACTTTTAACATAAAGAGGAGTCCTTACCTCTGGGGGCGCCGATAGGTCTGATGTCTGGCTTCATTCTTTATCCTCCAGCGATCCTGCCGACTACGCCAAGTTGTTGGATCCCATTAGTTACACAAAGAGAGATAAAGTCTGACTGTAGCTTTAAGAAACTTTATTGCAGTACTTCTTGGTTACATCATCAGCAAAGCAAACAACAACAACACCTGGGCTCTTCTCTCCTCTCCTTCTCTCTCCTGCCAGAGCAGGGGAAGCAAGCCTTTCTGATAGTTCTTCAGACAAATCAGTGACACCCCCTTTATGTTCCCAATTGGTTTACAAACTCTGCAGTTTCTTGGTGTCAGGGCCTGATTGGGGTACTGCCTTGTCACCCTCTCCTCAAGCAGTTCCTTATTCCCCTATCTCCTTGGAACGTTGGGCTGATCGTTGCACAATAGGCTACTCTTCGGCAGGCTGCAGCTGTCCTGTCAGACTATTTCTACTGATAAGCTGTCTGTGCAGCTCCGAGGTTAGTTTGTCAGCAAATGATTGATTAATTACTTCAGCTTAAATGTCCCCATCTTATTCTGTTCTCGAAAATTCTGTTCTCACAGTGTACAGATATCTCCCTGAGACAGAGAGACAGACAGACACCAGTCAGTGTACAGATATCTCCCTGAGACAGAGAGACAGACAGACACCAGTCAGTGTACAGATATCTCCCTGAGACAGAGAGACAGACAGACACCAGTCAGAGTACAGATATCTCCCTGAGACAGAGAGACAGACAGACACCAGTCAGTGTACAGATATCTCCCTGAGACAGAGAGACTGACAGACACCAGTCAGTGTACAGATATCTCCCTGAGACAGAGAGACAGACAGACACCAGTCAGAGTACAGATATCTCCCTGAGACAGAGAGACAGACAGACACCAGTCAGTGTACAGATATCTCCCTGAGACAGAGAGACTGACAGACACCAGTCAGTGTACAGATATCTCCCTGAGACAGAGAGACTGACAGACACCAGTCAGTGTACAGATATCTCCCTGAGACAGAGAGACAGACAGACACCAGTCAGTGTACAGATATCTCCCTGAGACAGAGAGACAGACAGACACCAGTCAGAGTACAGATATCTCCCTGAGACAGAGAGACTGACAGACACCAGTCAGTGTACAGATATCTCCCTGAGACAGAGAGACTGACAGACACCAGTCAGTGTACAGATATCTCCCTGAGACAGAGAGACTGACAGACACCAGTCAGTGTACAGATATCTCCCTGAGACAGAGAGACAGACAGACACCAGTCAGTGTACAGATATCTCACTGAGACAGAGAGACTGACAGACACCAGTCAGAGTACAGATATCTCCCTGAGACAGAGAGACTGACAGACACCAGTCAGTGTACTGATATCTCCCTGAGACAGAGAGACAGACAGACACCAGTCAGTGTACTAATATCTCCCTGAGAGTGAGAGACTCACAGACACCAGTCAGTGTACTGATATCTCCCTGAGACAAAGAGACTGACAGACAGCAGTCAGTGTACAGATATCTCACTGAGACAGAGAGACTGAGAGCCACCAGTCAGTGTACAGATATATCCCTGAGACAGAGAGACTGACAGACACCAGACAGTGTACAGATATCTCCCTGAGACAGAGAGACTGAGAGCCACCAGACAGTGTACAGATATATCCCTGAGACAGAGAGACTGAGAGCCACCAGTCAGTGTGCAGATATATCCCTGAGACAGAGAGACTGACAGACACCAGTCAGTGTACAGATATCTCCCTGAGACAGAGAGACTGAGAGCCACCAGACAGTGCACAGATATATCCCTGAGAAAGAGAGACTGACAGACACCAGTCAGTGTACAGATATCTCCCTGAGACAGAGAGACTGAGAGACACCAGTCAGTGTACAGATATCTACGTGAGAGTGAAAGACTGAGAGACACCTGTCAGTGTACAGGTATCTACCTGAGAGTGAAAGACTGAGAGAAACTAGTCAGCGTACTGATATCTCCCTGAGAGAAGGGGACAGAGAGACACCAGTCAGTGCACAGATATCTCCCTGAGAATGAAAGACTGAGAGACACCTGTCATGCACAGGTATCTCCCTGAGAGTGAAAGACTGAGACACCCGTCAGTGTACAGATATCTCCCTGAGAGTGAAAGACTGAGAGACACCAGCCAGTGTACAGATATCTCCCTCAGAGTGAGAGATACCTGTCAGTGTACAGATATCCCCCTGAGATTGAGAGACTAAGAGACACCAGTGAGTGCACAGATATCTCCCTGAGAGTGATAGACTGAGAGAGACCAGTCAGTGTACAGATATCTTCCTGAGAGTGATAGACTGAGAGACACCAGTCAGTGTACAGATATCTCCCTGAGAGTGATAGACTGAGAGACACCAGTCAGTGTACAGATATCTCCCTGAGAGTGAAAGACTGAGAGACACCCGTCAGTGTACAGATATCTCGCTGAGATTGAAAGACTGAGAGAGACCAGTAAGTGTACAGATATCTCCCTGAGAGGCAAAGACTGAGAGACAACAGTCTGTGTACAGGGATCTCCCTGACAGAGAGGGACTGAGAGACACCAGTCAGTGCACTGATATCTCCCTGGGAGTGAAAGAATGAGAGACACCAGTCAGTGTGCAGATATCTCCCTGAGAGTGAAAATCTGAGAGACACAAGTCAGTGTACAGATATCACCCTGAGAGTGAAAGACTGAGAGACACCAGTCAGTGTACAGATATCTCCCTGAGAATGAAAAGCTGAGAGACACCAGTCAGTGTACAAATATCTCCCTGAGATTGAAAGACTGAGAGACACCAGTCAATGTACAGGTATCGCCCTGAGAGTGAAAGACTGAGAGACACCAGTAAGTGTACAGATATCTCCCTGAGAATGAAAATCTGAGAGACACCAGTCAGTGTACAAATATCTCCCTGAGATTGAAAGACTGAGAGACACCAGTCAATGTACAGGTATCTCCCTGAGAGTGAAAGACTGAGAGACACCAGTCAGTGTACAGATATCTCCCTGAGAATGAAAATCTGAGAGACACCAGTCAGTGTACAAATATCTCCCTGAGATTGAAAGACTGAGAGACACCAGTCAATGTACAGGTATCTCCCTGAGAGTGAAAGACTGAGAGACACCAGTCAGTGTACAGATATTTCGCTGAGATTGAAAGACTGAGAGACACCAGCCAATGTACAGGTATCTCCCTGAGAGTGAAAGACTGAGAGACACCAGTCAGTGTACAAATATCTCCCTGAGAGTGAAAGACTGAGAGACACCAGTCAGTGTACAGATATCTCCCTGACAAGTGAAAGACTGAGAGAAACCAGTCAGTGTACAGATATCACCCTGGGAGTGGGAGACTAAGAGACAACAGTCAGTGTACAGGTATCTCCCTGAGAGGGAAAGACTGAGAAAAACCAGTCAGTGTACAGATATCTCCCTGAGATTTAAAGACTGAGAGACACCAGTCAGTGTACAGATATCACCCTGAGAGTGAAAGAATGAGAGACACCAGTCAGTGTACAGATATCACCCTGGGAGTGGGAGACTGAGAGACAACAGTCAGTGTGCAGGTATCTCACGGAGAGTGAAAGAATGAGAGAAACCAGTCAGTGTACAGATATCTCCCTGAGATTTAAAGACTGAGAGACACCAGTCAGTGTACAGATATCTCCCTGAGAGTGAAAGACCGAGAGACACCAGTCTGTGTACAGGGATCTCCCTGAGAGTGAAAGACTGAGAGACACCCGTCAGTGTACAGATATCTGTCTGAGAGTGAGAGACTGAGAGAAACCAGTCAGTGTACAGATATATTCCTGAGATTGAAAGACTGAGAGACACCAGTCTGTGTACAGATATTTCCCTGAGAGTGAGAGACACCTGTCAGTGTACAGACATCACCCTGGGAGTGAGAGGCTGAGAGACGCCAGTCAGTGTACAGATATATTCCTGAGAGGGAAAGACTGAGAGACACCCGTCAGTGTACAGATATCTCCCTGAGATTGAAAGACTGAAAGACACCCGTCAGTGTACAGATATCTCCCTGAGATTGAAAGACTGAGAGACACCCGTCAGTGTACAGATATCTCCCTGAGATTGAAAGACTGAAAGACACCCGTCAGTGTACAGATATCTCCCTGAGATTGAAAGACTGAGAGACACCCGTCAGTGTACAGATATCTCCCTGAGATTGAAAGACTGAGAGACACCAGTCAGTGTACAGATATCTCCCTGAGAGTACAAGACTGAGAGACATCAGTCAGTGTACAGATATCTCCCTGAGATTGAAAGACTGAGAGACACCAGTCAATGTACAGATATCACCCTGGGAGTGGGAGACTGAGAGACAACAGTCAGTGTACAGGTATGTCCCTGAGAGGTAAAGACTGAGAGACACCAGTCAGGGTACAGATATCTCCCTGAGAGGGACAAACTGAGAGAAACCAATCAGTGTACAGATATCGCCCTGAGAGTGAAAGAATGAGAGACACCAGTCAGTGCACAGGTATGTCCCTGAGAGGTAAAGACTGAGAGACACCAGTCAGGGTACAGATATCTCCCTGAGAGGGACAAACTGAGAGAAACCAATCAGTGTACAGATATCACCCTGAGAGTGAAAGAATGAGAGACACCAGTCAGTGTACAGATACCTCTCTGAGAGTGAGAGACTGAGAGACACCTGTCAGTGTACAGATATCTTCCTGAGAGTGAAAGACTGAGAGACACCCGTCAGTGTACAGATATCTCCCTGAGATTGAAAGACTGAGAGACACCAGTCTGTGCACAGATATTTCCCTGAGAGTGAGAGACACCTGTCAGTGTACAGACATCACCCTGGGAGTGAGACGCTGAGAGACGCCAGTCAGTGGACAGATATATTCATGAGAGGGAAAGACTGAGAGACACCCGTAAGTGTACAGATATCTCCCTGAGATTGAAACACTGAAAGACACCCGTCAGAATACAGATATCTCCCTGAGATTGAAAGACTGAGAGACACCCGTCAGTGTACAGATATCTCCCTGAGATTGAAAGAATGAAAGACACCCGTCAGTGTACAGATATCTCCCTGAGATTGAAAGACTGAAAGACACCCGTCAGTGTACAGATATCACCCTGAGATTGAAAGACTGAGAGACACCCATCAGTGTACAGATATCTCCCTGAGATTGAAAGACTGAGAGACACCAGTCAGTGTACAGATATCTCCCTGAGATTGAAAGACTGAGAGACACCAGTCAATGTACAGATATCACCCTGGGAGTGGGAGACTGAGAGACAACAGTCAGTGTACAGATATCTCCCTGAGAGTGAAAGACTGAGAGACACCAGTCAGTGCACAGGTATGTCCCTGAGAGGTAAAGACTGAGAGACACCAGTCAGGGTACAGATATCTCCCTGAGAGGGACAAACTGAGAGAAACCAATCAGTGTACAGATATCACCCTGAGAGTGAAAGAATGAGAGACACCAGTCAGTGTACAGATATCTCCCTGAGAGTGAAAGAGCGAGAGACACCAGTCTGTGTACAGGGATCTCCCTGAGAGTGAAAGACTGAGAGACACCCGTCAGTGTACAGATATCTCCCTGAGAGTGAAAGACTGAGAGACACCGGTCAGTGTACTGATATCTGTCTGAGAGTGAGAGACTGAGAGAAACCAGTCAGTGTACAGATACCTCTCTGAGAGTGAGAGACTGAGAGACACCTGTCAGTGTACAGATATCTTCCTGAGAGTGAAAGACTGAGAGACATCAGTCAGTGTCCAGATATCTCCCTGAAAGTGAAAGACTAAGAGACACCAGTCAGTGTACAGATATCTTCCTGAGAGTGAAAGACTGAGAGACACCCATCAGTGTAAAGATATCTCTCTGAGATTGAAAGACTGAGAGACACCAGTCAGTGTACAGATATCTCCCTGAAAGTGAAAGACTAAGAGACACCAGTCAGTGTACAGATATCTCCCTGAGATTGAAAGACAGAGAGACACCAGTCAGTGTACAGATATCTCCCTGAGATTGAAAGACTGAGAGACAGCAGTCAGTGCACAGATATCACCCTGAGATTGAAAGACTGAGAGACACCAGTCAGTGTACAGATATCTCCCTGAGATTGAAAGAGTGAGAGACAGCAGTCAGTGTACAGATATCTCCCTGAGATTGAAAGTCTGAGAGACACCTGTTAGTGTACAGATATCTCCCTGAGATTGAAAGACTGAGAGACACCAGTCTGTGTACAGATATTTCCCTGAGAGTGAGAGACACCTGTCAGTGTGCAGACATCACCCTGGGAGTGAGAGGCTGAGAGACGCCAGTCAGAGTATAGATATCTTCCTGAGAGTGAAAGACTGAGAGACACCCGTCAGTGTACAGATATCTCCCTGAGATTGAAAGAGTGAAAGACACCTGTCAGTGTACAGAAATCTCCCTGAGAATGAAAGACTGAGAGACACCAGTCAGTGTACAGATATCTCCCTGAGTGTGAAAGATTGAGAGAGACCAGTAAGTGTACAGATATCTCCCTGAGAGGCAAAGACTGAGAGACAACAGTCTGTGTACAGGGATCTCCCTGAGAGAGAGGGACTGAGAGACACCAGTCAGTGCACTGATATCTCCCTGGGAGTGAAAGAAAGAGAGACACCAGTCAGTGTGCAGATATCTCCCTGAGAGTGAAAGTCTGAGAGACACCAGTCTGTGCACAGATATTTCCCTGAGAGTGAGAGACATCTGTCAGTGTACAGACATCACCCTGGGAGTGAGAGGCAGAGAGACGCCAGTCAGTGCACAGATATATTCCTGAGAGGGAAAGACTGAGAGACACCCGTCAGTGTACAGATATCTCCCTGAGATTGAAAGACTGAGAGACACCAGTCAGTGTACAGATATCTCCCAGAGAATGAAAATCTGAGAGACACCAGTCAGTGTACAAATATCTCCCTGAGATTGAAAGACTGAAAGACACCTGTCAGTGTACAGATATCTCCCTGAGATTGAAAGACTGAGAGACACCAGTCAGTGTACAGATATCTCCCTGAGAATGAAAATCTGAGAGACACCAGTCAGTGTACAAATATCTCCCTGAGATTGAAAGACTGAGAGACACCAGTCAATGTCCAGGTATCTCCCTGAGAGTGAAAGACTGAGAGACACCAGTCAGTGTACAGATATCTCCCTGACAAGTGAAAGACTGAGAGAAACCAATCAGTGTACAGATATCACCCTGGGAGTGGGAGACTAAGAGACAACAGTCAGTGTACAGGTATCTCCCTGAGAGGGAAAGACTGAGAAACACCAGTCAGTGTACAGATATCTCCCTGAGATTTAAAGACTGAGAGACACCAGTCAGTGCACAGGTATGTCCCTGAGAGGTAAAGACTGAGAGACACCAGTCAGGGGACAGATATCTCCCTGAGAGAGACAAACTGAGAGACACCAATCAGTGTACAGATATCACCCTGAGAGTGAAAGAATGAGAGACACCAGTCAGTGTACAGATATCACCCTGGGAGTGGGAGACTGAGAGACAACAGTCAGTGTACAGGTATCTCACTGAGAGTGAAAGAATGAGAGAAACCAGTCAGTGTACAGATATCTCCCTGAGATTTAAAGACTGAGAGACACCAGTCAGTGTACAGATATCTCCCTGAGAGTGAAAGACTGAGAGACACCAGTCAGGGTACAGATATCTCCCTGAGAGTGAAAGACCGAGAGACACCAGTCTGTGTACAGATATTTCCCTGAGAGTGAGAGACACCTGTCAGTGTGCAGACATCACCCTGGGAGTGAGAGGCTGAGAGACGCCAGTCAGAGTATAGATATCTTCCTGAGAGTGAAAGACTGAGAGACACCCGTCAGTGTACAGATATCTCCCTGAGACTGAAAGAGTGAAAGACACCAGTCAGTGTACAGATATCTCCCTGAGAATGAAAATCTGAGAGACACCAGTCAGTGTACAAATATCTCCCTGAGATTGAAAGACTGAAAAACACCCGTCAGTGTACAGATATCTCCCTGAGATTGAAAGACTGAGAGACACCAGTCAGTGTACAGATATCTCCCTGAGAATGAAAATCTGAGAGACACCAGTCAGTGTACAAATATCTCCCTGAGATTGAAAGACTGAGAGACACCAGTCAATGTACAGGTATCTCCCTGAGAGTGAAAGACTGAGAGACACCAGTCAGTGTACAGATATCTCCCTGACAAGTGAAAGACTGAGAGAAACCAATCAGTGTACAGATATCACCCTGGGAGTGGGAGACTAAGAGACAACAGTCAGTGTACAGGTATCTCCCTGAGAGGGAAAGACTGAGAAACACCAGTCAGTGTACAGATATCTCCCTGAGATTTAAAGACTGAGAGACACCAGTCTGTGTACAGGGATCTCCCTGAGAGTGAAAGACTGAGAGACACCCGTCAGTGTACAGATATCTGTCTGAGAGTGAGAGACTGAGAGAAACCAGTCAGTGGGCAGATACCTCTCTGAGAGTGAGAGACTGAGAGACACCTGTCAGTGTACAGATATCTTCCTGAGAGTGAAAGACTGAGAGACACCCGTCAGTGTACAGACATCTCCCTGAGATTGAAAGACTGAGAGGCACCAGTCTGTGTACAGATATTTCCCTGAGAGTGAGAGACACCTGTCAGTGTACAGACATCACCCTGGGAGTGAGAGGCTGAGAGACGTCAGTCAGTGTACAGATATATTCCTGAGAGGGAAAGACTGAGAGACACCCGTCAGTGTACAGATATCTCCCTGAGATTGAAAGACTGAAAGACACCCGTCAGTGTACAGATATCTCCCTGAGATTGAAAGACTGAGAGACACCCGTCAGTGTTCAGATATCTCCCTGAGATTGAAAGACTGAAAGACACCCGTCGGTGTAAAGATATCTCCCTGAGATTGAAAGACTGAAAGACACCCGTCAGTGTACAGATATCTCCCTGAGATTGAAAGACTGAGAGACACCCGTCAGTGTACAGATATCTCCCTGAGATTGAAAGACTGAGAGACACCAGTCAGTGTACAGATATCTCCCTGAGAGTAAAAGACTGAGAGACACCAGTCAGTGTACAGATATCTCCCTGAGACTGAAAGACTGAGAGACACCAGTCAATGTACAGATATCACCCTGGGAGTGGGAGACTGAGAGACAACAGTCAGTGTACAGATATCTCCCTGAGAGTGAAAGACTGAGAGACACCAGTCAGTGCACAGGTATGTCCCTGAGAGGTAAAGACTGAGAGACACCAGTCAGGGTACAGATATCTCCCTGAGAGGGACAAACTGAGAGAAACCAATCAGTGGACAGATATCACCCTGAGAGTGAAAGAATCAGAGACACCGGTCAGTGTACAGATATCTCCCTGAGAGTGAAAGACCGAGAGACACCAGTCTGTGTACAGGGATCTCCCTGAGAGTGTAAGACTGAGAGACACCCGTCAGTGTACAGATATCTCACTGAGAGTGAAAGACTGAGAGACACCAGTCAGTGCACTGATATCTGTCTGAGAGTGAGAGACTGAGAGAAACAAGTCAGTGTACAGATACCTCTCTGAGAGTGAGAGACTGAGAGACACCTGTCAGTGTACAGATATCTTCCTGAGAGTGAAAGACTGAGAGACACCTGTCAGTGTACAGATATCTCCCTGAGATTGGAAGACTGAGAGACACCAGTCTGTGAACAGATATTTCCCTGAGAGTGAGAGACACCGGTCAGTGTACAGACATCTCCCTGAGAGTGAAAGACTGAGAGACACCAGTCATTGCCCAGGTATGTCCCTGAGAGGTAAAGACTGAGAGATACCAGTCAGGGTACAGATATCTCCCTGAGAGGGACAAACTGAGAGAAACCAATCAGTGTACAGATATCACCCTGAGAGTGAAAGACTGAGAGACACCAGTCAGTGTACAGATATCTCCCTGAGAGTGAAAGAGCGAGAGACACCAGTCTGTGTACAGGGATCTCCCTGAGAGTGAAAGACTGAGAGACACCCGTCAGTGTACAGATATCTCCCTGAGAGTGAAAGACTGAGAGACACCAGTCAGTGTACTGATATCTGTCTGAGAGTGAGAGACTGAGAGAAACCAGTCAGTGTACAGATATCTGTACACTGACTGGTGTCTCTTAGTCTTTCACTTTCAGGGAGATATCTGTACCACTCTGAGAGTGAAAGGCTGAGAGACACCCATCAGTGTACAGATATCTCTCTGAGATTGAAAGACTGACAGACACCAGTCAGTGTACAGATATCTCCCTGAAAGTGAAAGACTAAGAGACAGCAGTCAGTGTACAGATATCTCCCTGAGAGTAAAAGACTGAGAGACACCAGTCAGTGTACAGATATCTCCCTGAGATTGAAAGAGTGAGAGACACCAGTCAGTGGACAGATTTCTCCCTGAGATTGAAAGAGTGAGAGACACCAGTCAGTGTACAGATATCTCCCTGAGATTGAAAGACTGAGAGACACCAGTCTGTGTACAGATATTTCCCTGAGAGTGAGAGACACCAGTCAGTGTACAGACATCTCCCTGAGAATGAAAGACTGAGAGACACCAGTCAGTATCCAGATATCTCCCTGAGTGTGAAAGACTGAGAGACACCTGTCAGTGTACAGATATCTTCCTGAGAGTGAGAGACTGAGAGACACCCGTCAGTTTACAGATATCTCCCTGAGATTGAAAGACTGAGAGACACCAGTCAGTGTACAGATACCTCTCTGAGAGTGAGAGACTGAGAGACACCTGTCAGTGTACAGATATCTTCCTGAGAGTGAGAGACTGAGAGACACCCGTCAGTTTACAGATATCTCCCTGAGATTGAAAGACTGAGAGACACCAGTCAGTGTACAGATAT
This sequence comes from Heterodontus francisci, assembly GCF_036365525.1. Classification (NCBI taxonomy): domain Eukaryota; kingdom Metazoa; phylum Chordata; class Chondrichthyes; order Heterodontiformes; family Heterodontidae; genus Heterodontus; species Heterodontus francisci. Next base: position 694,861 of record NC_090389.1, on the reverse strand, counting down.
ATTCCTGAGAGTGAGAGACACCTGTCAGTGTAAAGACATCACCCTGGGAGTGATAGGCTGAGAGACGCCAGTCAGTGTACAGATATATTCCTGAGAGGGAAAGACTGAGAGACACCCGTCAGTGCACAGGTATCTCCCTGAGATTGAAAGACTGAGAGATGCCAGTCAGTGTACAGATATCTCCCTGAGAATGAAAGACTGAGAGACACCAGTCAGAGTACTGATATCTGTCTGAGAGTGAGAGACTGAGAGAAACCAGTCAGTGTACAGATACCTCTCTGAGAGTGAGAGACTGAGAGACACCTGTCAGTGTACAGATATCTTCCTGAGACTGAAAGACTGAGAGACACCCGTCAGTGTACAGATATCTCCCTGAGAGTGAAAGACTGAGAGACACCCATCAGTGTACAGATACCTCTCTGAGAGTGAGAGACTGAGAGACACCTGTCAGTGTACAGATATCTTCCTGAGAGTGAAAGACTGAGAGACACCTGTCAGTGTACAGATATCTCCCTGAGATTGAAAGACTGAGAGACACCAGTCTGTGCACAGATATTTCCCTGAGAGTGAGAGACACCGGTCAGTGTACAGACATCTCCCTGAGAGTGAAAGACTGAGAGACACCAGTCAGTGCCCAGGTATGTCCCTGAGAGGTAAAGACTGAGAGATTCCAGTCAGGGTACAGATATCTCCCTGAGAGGGACAAACTGAGAGAAACCAATCAGTGTACAGATATCACCCTGAGAGTGAAAGAGCGAGAGACACCAGTCTGTGTACAGGGATCTCCCTGAGAGTGAAAGACTGAGAGACACCCGTCAGTGTACAGATATCTCCCTGAGAGTGAAAGACTGAGAGACACCAGTCAGTGTACTGATATCTGTCTGAGAGTGAGAGACTGAGAGAAACCAGTCAGTGTACAGATATCTGTACACTGACTGGTGTCTCTTAGTCTTTCACTTTCAGGGAGATATCTGTACCACTCTGAGAGTGAAAGGCTGAGGGACACCCATCAGTGTACAGATATCTCTCTAAGATTGAAAGACTGACAGACACCAGTCAGTGTACAGATATCTCCCTGAAAGTGAAAGACTAAGAGACAGCAGTCAGTGTACAGATATCTCCCTGAGAGTAAAAGACTGAGAGACACCAGTCAGTGTACAGATATCTCCCTGAGATTGAAAGAGTGAGAGACACCAGTCAGTGGACAGATTTCTCCCTGAGATTGAAAGAGTGAGAGACACCAGTCAGTGTACAGATATCTCCCTGAGATTGAAAGTCTGAGAGACACCCGTTAGTGTACAGATATCTCCCTGAGATTGAAAGAGTGAGAGACACCAAAAGTGTACAGAAATCTCCCTGAGATTGAAAGACTGAGAGACACCAGTCTGTGTACAGATATTTCCCTGAGAGTGAGAGACACCAGTCAGTGTACAGACATCTCCCTGAGAATGAAAGACTGAGAGACACCAGTCAGTATCCAGATATCTCCCTGAGTGTGAAAGACTGAGAGACACCTGTCAGTGTACAGATATCTTCCTGAGAGTGAGAGACTGAGAGACACCCGTCAGTTTACAGATATCTCCCTGAGATTGAAAGACTGAGAGACACCAGTCAGTGTACAGATATATTCCTGAGAGTGAGAGACACCTGTCAGTGTACAGACATCACCCTGGGAGTGATAGGCTGAGAGACGCCAGTCAGTGTACAGATATATTCCTGAGAGGGAAAGACTGAGAGACACCCGTCAGTGCACAGGTATCTCCCTGAGATTGAAAGACTGAGAGATGCCAGTCAGTGTACAGATATCTCCCTGAGAATGAAAGACTGAGAGACACCAGTCAGAGTACTGATATCTGTCTGAGAGTGAGAGACTGAGAGAAACCAGTCAGTGTACAGATATCTGTACACTGACTGGTGTCTCTTAGTCTTTCACTTTCAGGGAGATATCTGTACCACTCTGAGAGTGAAAGGCTGAGAGACACCCATCAGTGTACAGATATCTCTCTGAGATTGAAAGACTGACAGACACCAGTCAGTGTACAGATATCTCCCTGAGATTGAAAGAGTGAGAGACACCAGTCAGTGGACAGATTTCTCCCTGAGATTGAAAGAGTGAGAGACACCAGTCAGTGTACAGATATCTCCCTGAGATTGAAAGTCTGAGAGACACCCGTTAGTGTACAGATATCTCCCTGAGATTGAAAGAGTGAGAGACACCAGTCAGTGTACAGATATCTCCCTGAGATTGAAAGACTGAGAGACACCAGTCTGTGTACAGATATTTCCCTGAGAGTGAGAGACACCAGTCAGTGTACAGACATCTCCCTGAGAATGAAAGACTGAGAGACACCAGTCAGTATCCAGATATCTCCCTGAGTGTGAAAGACTGAGAGACACCTGTCAGTGTACAGATATCTTCCTGAGAGTGAGAGACTGAGAGACACCCGTCAGTTTACAGATATCTCCCTGAGATTGAAAGACTGAGAGACACCAGTCAGTGTACAGATACCTCTCTGAGAGTGAGAGACTGAGAGACACCTGTCAGTGTACAGATATCTTCCTGAGAGTGAGAGACTGAGAGACACCCGTCAGTTTACAGATATCTCCCTGAGATTGAAAGACTGAGAGACACCAGTCAGTGTACAGATATATTCCTGAGAGTGAGAGACACCTGTCAGTGTACAGACATCACCCTGGGAGTGATAGGCTGAGAGACGCCAGTCAGTGTACAGATATATTCCTGAGAGGGAAAGACTGAGAGACACCCGTCAGTGCACAGGTATCTCCCTGAGATTGAAAGACTGAGAGATGCCAGTCAGTGTACAGATATCTCCCTGAGAATGAAAGACTGAGAGACACCAGTCAGAGTACTGATATCTGTCTGAGAGTGAGAGACTGAGAGAAACCAGTCAGTGTACAGATAACTCTCTGAGAGTGAGAGACTGAGAGACACCTGTCAGTGTACAGATATCTTCCTGAGACTGAAAGACTGAGAGACACCCGTCAGTGTACAGATATCTCCCTGAGAGTGAAAGACTGAGAGACACCCATCAGTGTACAGATATCTCCCTGAGAATGAAAGAGTGAGAGACACCAGGCAGTTTACAGATATCTCCCTGAAAGTGAAAGACTAAGAGACACCAGTCAGTGTACAGATATCTCCCTGAGAGTGAGAGACTGAGAGACACCAGTCAGTGCACAGGTATCTCCATGAGAGGGAAAGACTGAGAGACACCAGTCAGTGCACAGGGATATCCCTGAGAGAGAGGGACTGAGAGACACCAGTCAATGTTCAGATATTTCCCTGAGAGTGAGAGACACCTGTCAGAGGACAGACATCACCCTGGGAGTGAGAGACTGAGAGACACCAGTCAGTGCACAGGTATCTCCATGAGAGGGAAAGACTGAGAGACACCAGTCAGTGCACAGAAATCTCCCTGAGAGTGAAAGACTGAGAGACAGCAGTCAGTGTACAGCTTTCTCCCTGAGAGTGAAAGTCTGAGAGACACCGGTCGGTGTACAGATATCTCCCTGAGAGAGAAAGACTGACAGAAACCAGTCAGTGTACAGATATCTCCCTGCGATTGAAAGACTGAGTGACACCAGTCAGTGTACAGATATCTCCCTGAGAGTGGAAGACAGAGAAACACCAGTCAGTGTACAGATATCACCCTGAGAGTGAAAGACTGAGAGACACCAGTCAGTGTACAGATATCTCCCTGAGAGTGAAAGACTGAGAGACTCCAGTCAGTGTACAGATATCTCCCTGAGAGTGGAAGACAGAGAAACACCAGTCAGTGTACAGATATCTCCCTGAGATTGAAAGACTGAGAGACACCAGTCAGTGTACAGATATCACCCTGAGATTGAAAGACTGAGAGACACCAGTCAGTGTACAGATATCTCCCCGAGATTGAAAGACCGAGAGACACCCGTCAGTGTACAGATATCACCCTGAGATTGAAAGACTGAGAGACACCAATCTGTGTACATGGATCTCCCTGAGAGAGAGGGACTGAGAGACACCAGTCAATGTTCTGTTATTTCCCTGAGAGTGAGAGGCACCTGTCAGTGCACAGACAGCACCTTGGGATTGAGAGACAGAGAGACACAAGTCAGTGTACAGGGATCTCCCTGAGAGGGAAAGACTGAGAGACAGCAGTCAGTGTACAGCTTTCTCCCTGAGAGTGAAAGACTGAGAGACACCAGTCAGTGTGCAGATATCTCCCTGAGAGTGAAAGAATGAGAGACACCAGTCAGTGTACAGATATCTCCCTGAGAGTGAAAGACTGAGAGACACCAGTATTTGTACAGATATCTCCCTGAGAGTGAGAGACAGAGAGACAACCGTCAGTGCACAGGTATCTCCCTGAGAGGGAAAGGCTGAGAGTCACCAGTCAGTGTGCAGATATCTCCCTGAGAATGAAAGACTGAGAGACACCAGGCAGTGTACAGATATATTCCTGAGAGTGAAAGTCTGAGAGACACCCGTCAGTGTACAGATATCTCTCTGAGAATGAAATACTGAGAGATACCCGTCAGTGTACAGATATATTCCTGAGAGTGAAAGACTGAGAGACACCCGTCAGTGTACAGATATCTCCCTGAGATTGAAAGACTGAGAGACTCCAGTCAGTGTACAGATATCTCCCTGAGAATGAAAGACTGAGAGTCACCAGTCAGTGTACAGATATCTCCCTGAGTATGAAAGTCTGAGAGACACCCGTTAGTGTACAGATATCTCCCTGAGATTGAAAGAGTGAGAGACACCAGTCAGTGTACAGATATCTCCCTGAGATTGAAAGACTGAGAGACACCAGTCTGTGTACAGATATTTCCCTGAGAGTGAGAGACACCAGTCAGTGTACAGACATCTCCCTGAGAATGAAAGACTGAGAGACACCCGTTAGTGTACAGATATCTCCCTGAGATTGAAAGAGTGAGAGACACCAGTCAGTGTACAGATATCTCCCTGAGATTGAAAGACTGAGAGACACCAGTCTGTGTACAGATATTTCCCTGAGAGTGAGAGACACCAGTCAGTGTACAGACATCTCCCTGAGAATGAAAGACTGAGAGACACCAGTCAGTGTACAGATACCTCTCTGAGAGTGAGAGACTGAGAGACACCTGTCAGTGTACAGATATCTTCCTGAGAGTGAGAGACTGAGAGACACCCGTCAGTGTACAGATATCTCCCTGAGATTGAAAGACTGAGAGACACCAGTCAGTGTACAGATATATTCCTGAGAGTGAGAGACACCTGTCAGTGTACAGACATCACCCTGGGAGTGATAGGCTGAGAGACGCCAGTCAGTGTACAGATATATTCCTGAGAGGGAAAGACTGAGAGACACCCGTCAGTGCACAGGTATCTCCCTGAGATTGAAAGACTGAGCGACGCCAGTCAGTGTACAGATACCTCTCTGAGAGTGAGAGACTGAGAGACACCTGTCAGTGTACAGATATCTTCCTGAGAGTGAGAGACAGAGAGACACCCGTCAGAGTACAGATATCTCCCTGAGATTGAAAGACTGAGAGACACCAGTCAGTGTACAGATATATTCCTGAGAGTGAGAGACACCTGTCAGTGTACAGACATCACCCTGGGAGTAATAGGCTGAGAGACGCCAGTCAGTGTACAGATATATTCCTGAGAGGGAAAGACTGAGAGACACCCGTCAGTGCACAGGTATCTCCCTGAGCTGGAAAGAGTGAGAGACGCCAGTCAGTGTACCGATATCTCCCTGAGAATGAAAGACTGAGAGACACCAGTCAGAGTAATGATATCTGTCTGAGAGTGAGAGACTGAGAGAAACCAGTCAGTGTACAGATACCTCTCTGAGAGTGAGAGACTGAGAGACACCTGTCAGTGTACAGATATCTTCCTGAGAGTGAAAGACTGAGAGACACCCGTCAGTGTACAGATATCTCCCTGAGAGTGAAAGACTGAGAGACACCCATCAGTGTACAGATATCTCCCTGAGAATGAAAGAGTGAGAGACACCAGTCAGTTTACAGATATCTCCCTGAAAGTGAAAGACTAAGAGACACCAGTCAGTGTGCAGATATCTCCCTGAAAGTGAAAGACTAAGAGACACCAGTCAGTGTACAGATATCTCCCTGAAAGTGAAAGACTAAGAGACACCAGTCAGTGTGCAGATATCTCCCTGAAAGTGAAAGACTAAGAGACACCAGTCAGTGTACAGATATCTCCCTGAAAGTGAAAGACTAAGAGACACCAGTCAGTGTACAGATATCTCCCTGAGAGGGAAAGACTGAGAGACACCAGTCAGTGCACAGGGATATCCCTGAGAGAGAGGGACTGAGAGACACCAGTCAATGTTCAGATATTTCCCTGAGAGTGAGAGACACCTGTCAGAGGACAGATTCACCCTGGGAGTGAGAGACTGAGAGACACCAGTCAGTGCACAGGTATCTCCATGAGAGGGAAAGACTGAGAGACACCAGTCAGTGCACAGAAATCTCCCTGAGAGTGAAAGACTGAGAGACAGCAGTCAGTGTACAGCTTTCTCCCTGAGAGTGAAAGTCTGAGAGACACCGGTCAGTGTACAGATATCTCCCTGAGAGTGAAAGACTGACAGAAACCAGTCAGTGTACAGATATCTCCCTGCGATTGAAAGACTGAGTGACACCAGTCAGTGTACAGATATCTCCCTGAGAGTGGAAGACAGAGAAACACCAGTCAGTGTACAGATATCACCCTGAGAGTGAAAGACTGAGAGACACCAGTCAGTGTACAGATATCTCCCTGAGAGTGAAAGACTGGGAGACACCAGTCAGTGTACAGATATCTCCCTGAGAGTGGAAGACAGAGAAACACCAGTCAGTGTACAGATATCTCCCTGAGATTGAAAGACTGAGAGACACCAGTCAGTGTACAGATATCACCCTGAGATTGAAAGACTGAGAGACACCAGTCAGTGTACAGATATCTCCCCGAGATTGAAAGACCGAGAGACACCCGTCAGTGTACAGATATCACCCTGAGATTGAAAGACTGAGAGACACCAATCTGTGTACATGGATCTCCCTGAGAGAGAGGGACTGAGAGACACCAGTCAATGTTCTGTTATTTCCCTGAGAGTGAGAGGCACCTGTCAGTGTACAGATATCTCCCTGAGAGTGAAAGACTGAGAGACAGCAGTCAGAGTACAGCTTTCTCCCTGAGAGTGAAAGACTGAGAGACACCAGTCAGTGTACAGATATCTCCCTGAGAGTGAAAGAATGAGAGACACCAGTCAGTGTACAGATATCTCCCTGAGAGTGAAAGACTGAGAGACACCAGTCATTGTACAGATATCTCCCTGAGAGTGAGAGACAGAGAGAAAACCATCAGTGCACAGGTATCTCCCTGAGAGGGAAAGGCTGAGAGTCACCAGTCAGTGTACAGATATCTCCCTGAGAATGAAAGACTGAGAGACACCAGGCAGTGTACAGATATATTCCTGAGAGTGAAAGACTGAGAGACACCCGTCAGTGTACAGATATCTCTCTGAGAATGAAATACTGAGAGATACCCGTCAGTGTACAGATATATTCCTGAGAGTGAAAGACTGAGAGACACCCATCAGTGTACAGATATCTCCCTGAGATTGAAAGACTGAGAGACTCCAGTCAGTGTACAGATATCTCCCTGAGAATGAAAGACTGAGAGTCACCAGTCAGTGTACAGATATCTCCCTGAGTATGATAGACTGAGAGACACCCGTCAGTGTACAGATATCTCCCTGAGAATGAAATACTGAGAGATCCCCGTCAGTGTACAGATATCTTCCTGAGAGTGAAAGACTGGGAGACACCCGTCAGTGTACAGATATCTCCCTGAGATTGAAAGACTGAGAGACACCAGTCAGTGCACAGATATCTCCCTGAGAGTGAAAGACTGAAGAGACACCTGTCAGTGTACAGATATCTCCCTGAGTGTGAAAGACTGAGAGACACCAATCAGTGCACAGGTATCTCCCTGAGAATGAAATACTGAGAGATACCAGTCAGTGTACAGATATCTCCCTGAGAATGAAAGACTGAGAGACACCTGTCAGTGCACAGATATCTCCCTGAGAATGAAAGACTGAGAGACACCTGTCAGTGCACAGATATCTCCCTGAGAGTGAAAGACTGAGACACACCCGTCAGTGTACAGATATCTCACTGTGATTGAAAGACTGAGAGACACCCGTCAGTGCAAAGGTATCTCCCTGAGAATGAAATACTGAGAGATACCCGTCAGTGTACAGATATCTTCCTGAGAGTGAAAGACTGAGAGACACCAGTCAGTGTACAGATATCTCCCTGAGAGTGAAAGACTGAGAGACACCCGTCAGTGTACAGATATCACCCTGAAAGTGAAAGAATGAGAGACACCACTCAGTGCACAGGTCAATCCCTGAGAGTGAACAACTGAGAGACACCAGTCAGTGTACATATATCTCCCTGAGAGTGAAAGACTGAGAGACACCAGTCAGTGTACATATATCTCCATGAGAGGGACAGACTGAGAGACACCAGTCTTTGCACAGGTCACTCCCTGAGAGTGAACAACTGAGAGACACCAGTCAGTGTACAGATATCTCCTTGAGAATGAGAGACTGAGAGACACCAGTCAGTGCACAGGTCACTCCCTGAGAGTGAACAACTGAGAGACACCAGACAGTGTACAGATATCTCCCTGAGAGGGAAAGACTGAGAGTCAACAGTCAGTGTACAGATATCTCCCTGAGAATGAAAGACTGAGAGACACCAGGCAGTGTACAGATATCTCACTGAGAGTGAAAGACTGAGAGATACCCGTCAGTGTACAGATTTATTCCTGAGAGTGAAAGACTGAGAGACACACGTCAGTGTACAGATATCTCCCTGAGATTGAAAGACTGAGAGACACCAGTCAGTGTACAGATATCTCCCTGAGAATGAAAGACTGAGAGACACCAGTCAGTGTACAGTTATCTCCCTGAGTGTGAAAGACTGAGAGACACCCGTCAGTGCACAGGTATCTCCCTGAGAATGAAATACTGAGAGATACCCGTCAGTGAACAGATATCTTCCTGAAAGTGAAAGTCTGAGAGACACCAGTCAGTGTACAGATATCTCCCTGAGAATGAAAGACTGAGAGACACCAGTCAGTGCACAGATATCTCCCTGAGATTGAAAGACTGAGACACACCCGTCAGTGTACAGATATCTCCCTGAGATTGTAAGACAGAGAGACACCCGTCAGTGCAAAGGTATCTCCCTGAGAATGAAATACTGAGAGATACCCGTCAGTCTACAGATATCTTCCTGAGAGTGAAAGACTGAGAGACACCCGTCAGTGTACAGATATCTCCCTGAGATTGAAAGACTGAGAGACACCAGTCAGTGTACAGATATCTCCCTGAGATTGAAAGACTGAGAGACACCTGTCAGTGTACAGATATCTCCCTGAGATTGAAAGACTGAGAGACACCAGTCAGTGTACAGATATCTCCCTGAGAATGAAAGACTGAGAGTTACCAGTCAGTGTACAGATATCTTCCTGAGAGTGAAAGACTGAGAGAAACCAGTCAGTGTACAGATATCTCGCTGAGAATGAAAGACTGAGAGACACCAGTCAGTGCACAGATATCTCCCTGAGAGTGAAAGACTGAGAGACACCTGTCAGTGCACAGATATCTTCCTGAGAGTGAAAAACTGAGAGACACCCGTCAGTGTACAGATATCTCCCTGAGATTGAAAGACTGAGAGACACCAGTCAGTGTACAGATATCTCCCTGAGAATGTAAGACTGAGAGACACCAGTCAGTGTACAGATATCTCGCTGAGAATGAAAGACTGAGAGACACCAGTCAGTGCACAGATATATCCCTGAGAGTGAAAGACTGAGACAAACCAGTCAGTGTACAGATATCTCGCTGAGAATGAAAGACTGAGAGACACCAGTCAGTGCACAGATATATCCCTGAGAGTGAAAGACTGAGACACACCAGTCAGTGTACAGATATCTTCCTGAGAGTGAAAGACTGAGAGACACCAGTCAGTGTACAGATATCTCCCTGAGAATGTAAGACTGAGAGACACCAGTCAGTGTACAGATATCTCCCTGAGATTGAATGACTGAGAGACACCTGTCAGTGTACAGATATCTCCCTGAGATTGAAAGACTGAGAGACACCAGTCAGTGTACAGATATCTCCCTGAGAATGAAAGACTGAGAGTTGCCAGTCAGTGTACAGATATCTCCCTGAGTATGAAAGACTGAGAGACACCCGTCAGAGCACAGATATCTCCCTGAGAGTGAAAGACTGAGACACACCCGTCAGTGTACAGATATCTCCCTGAGAGGGACAGACTGAGAGACACCAGTCAGTGTACAGATATCACCCTGAAAGTGAAAGAATGAGAGACACCAGTCAGTGTACAGATATCTCCCTGAGAGTGAAAGACTGAGAGACACCAGTCAGTGTACATATATCTCCCTGAGAGGGACAGACTGAGAGACACCAGTCAGTGTACAGATATCACCCTGAAAGTGAAAGAATGAGAGACACCAGTCAGTGTACAGATATCTCCCTGAGAGTGAAAGACTGAGAGACACCAGTCAGTGTACAGATATCTCCCTGAGAGTGAACGACTGAGAGACACCAATCTGTATACATGGATCTCCCTGAGAGGGAAAGACTGAGAGACACCAGTCAGTGTACAGAAATCTCCCTGAGATTGAAAGACTGAGAGACAGCAGTCAGTGCACAGCTTTCTCCCTGAGAGAGAAAGACTGAGAGACACCCGTCAGTGCACAGATATCTCCCTGAGACTGAAAGACTGAGAGACACCAGTCAGTGTACAGATATCTTCCTGAGAATGAAAGACTGAGAGACACCCGTCAGTGTACAGAAATCTCCCTGAGACTGAAAGACTGAGAGACACCAGTCAGTGTACAGATATCTCCCTGAGAATGAAAGACTGAGAGTCACCAGTCAGTGTACAGATATCTCCCTGAGTAAGAAAGACTGAGAGACACCCGTCAGTGCACAGGTATCTCCCTGAGAATGAAATACAGAGAGATACCCGTCAGTGTACAGATATCTTGCTGAGAGTGAAAGACTGAGAGACACCCGTCAGTGTACAGAAATCTCCCTGAGATTAAAAGACTGAGAGACACCAATCAGTGTACAGATATCTCCCTGAGAATGAAAGACTGAGAGAAACCAGTCAGTGTACAGATATCTCCCTGAGATTGAATGACTGAGAGACACCAGTCAGTGCACAGGTATCTCCCTGAGAATGAAATACTGAGAGATACCCGTCAGTGTACAGATATCTTCCTGAGAGTGAGAGGCACCTGTCAGTGTACAGACAGCACCCTGTGATTGAGAGACAGAGAGACACAAGTCAGTGTACAGGGATCTCCCTGACTGGGAAAGAATGAGAGACACCAGTCAGTGCACAGAAATCTCCCTGAGAGTGAAAGACTGAGAGACAGCAGTCAGTGTACAGCTTTCTCCCTGAGAGTGAAAGACTGAGAGACACCCGTCAGTGTACAGATATCTCCCTTAGAGTGAAAGAATGAGAGACACCAGTCAGTGTACAGATATCTCCCTGAGAATGAAAGACTGAGAGACACCAGTCAGTGCACAGATATCTCCCTGAGAGTGAAAGAATGAGAGGCACAGATATCACCCTGAGAGTGAAAGAGTGAGAGACACCCGTCAGTGCAAAGGTATCTCCCTGAGAATGAAATACTGAGAGATACCCGTCAGTGTACAGATATCTTCCTGAGAGTGAAAGACTGAGAGACACCCGTCAGTGTACAGATATCTCCCTGAGATTGAAAGACTGAGAGACACCAGTCAGTGTACAGATATCTCCCTGAGAATGAAAGACTGAGAGACACCAGTCAGTGTACAGATATCTCCCTGAGATTGAATGACTGAGAGACACCTGTCAGTGTACAGATATCTCCCTGAGATTGAAAGACTGAGAGACACCAGTCAGTGTACAGATATCTCCCTGAGAGTGAAAGACTGTGAGACACCAGTCAGTGTACAGATATCTCCCAGAGAATGAAAGACTGAGAGTCACCAGGCAGTGGACAGATATCTCCCTGAGTATGAAAGAATGAGAGACACCAGTCAGTGTACAGATATCTCCCTGAGAATGAAATACTGAGAGATACCCGTCAGTGTACAGATATATTCCTGAGAGTGAAAGACTGAGAGACACCCATCAGTGTACAGATATCTCCCTGAGATTGAAAGACTGAGAGACACCAGTCAGTGTACAGATATCTCCCTGAGTGTGAAAGACTGAGAGACACCCATCAGTGTACAGATATCTCCCTGAGATTGGAAGACTGAGAGACACCAGTCAGTGTACAGATATCTCCCTGAGATTGAAAGACTGAGAGACACCAGTCAGTGCACAGAAATCTCCCTGAGATTGAAAGACTGAGAGACAGCAGTCAGTGCACAGCTTTCTCCATGAGAGTGAAAGTCTGAGAGACACCAGTCAGTGTACAGATATCTCCCTGAGAGAGAAAGACTGACAGACACCAGTCAGTGTACAGATATCTCCCTGAGATTGAAAGACTGAGAGACACAAGTCAGTGTACAGGGATCTCCCTGAGCGGGAAAGACTGAGAGACACCAGGCAGTGCACAGAAATCTCCCTGAGAGTGAAAGACTGAGAGACAGCAGTCAGTGCACAGCTTTCTCCCTGAGAGTGAAAGTCTGAGAGACACCGGTCAGTGTACAGATATCTCCCTGAGAGAGAAAGACTGACAGACACCAGTCAGTGTACAGATATCTCCCTGAGAATGAAAGACTGAGAGACACAAGTCAGTGTACAGATATCTCCCTGAGAATTAAAGACTGAGAGACACCAGTCAGTGCACAGGTTACTCCCTGAGAGTGAATGACTGAGAGACACCAGTCAGTGAACAGATATCTCCCTGAGAGTGAAAGACTGAGAGACACCAGTCAGTGCACAGGTAACTCCCTGAGAGTGAATGACAGGGAGACACCAGTCAGTGTACAGATATCTCCCTGAGAATGAAAGACTGAGAGACACCAGGCAGTGTACAGATATCTCCCTGAGAGTGAAAGACAGAGAGACACCAGTCAGTGTACAGATATCTCCATGAGAATGAAAGACTGAGAGACACCAGGCAGTGTACAGATATATTCCTGAGAGTGAAAGACTGAGAGACACCAGTCAGTGTACAGATATCTCCCTGAGAATGAAAGACTGAGAGACACCAGTCAGTGTACAGTTATCTCCCTGAGTGTGAAAGACTGAGAGACACCCGTCAGTGCACAGGTATCTCCCTGAGAATGAAATACTGAGAGATACCCGTCAGTGAACAGATATCTTCCTGAAAGTGAAAGTCTGAGAGACACCAGTCAGTGTACAGATATCTCCCTGAGAATGAAAGACTGAGAGACACCAGTCAGTGCACAGATATCTCCCTGAGATTGAAAGACTGAGACACACCCGTCAGTGTACAGATATCTCCCTGAGATTGTAAGACAGAGAGACACCCGTCAGTGCAAAGGTATCTCCCTGAGAATGAAATACTGAGAGATACCCGTCAGTCTACAGATATCTTCCTGAGAGTGAAAGACTGAGAGACACCCGTCAGTGTACAGATATCTCCCTGAGATTGAAAGACTGAGAGACACCAGTCAGTGTACAGATATCTCCCTGAGATTGAAAGACTGAGAGACACCTGTCAGTGTACAGATATCTCCCTGAGATTGAAAGACTGAGAGACACCAGTCAGTGTACAGATATCTCCCTGAGAATGAAAGACTGAGAGTTACCAGTCAGTGTACAGATATCTTCCTGAGAGTGAAAGACTGAGAGAAACCAGTCAGTGTACAGATATCTCGCTGAGAATGAAAGACTGAGAGACACCAGTCAGTGCACAGATATCTCCCTGAGAGTGAAAGACTGAGAGACACCTGTCAGTGCACAGATATCTTCCTGAGAGTGAAAAACTGAGAGACACCCGTCAGTGTACAGATATCTCCCTGAGATTGAAAGACTGAGAGACACCAGTCAGTGTACAGATATCTCCCTGAGAATGTAAGACTGAGAGACACCAGTCAGTGTACAGATATCTCGCTGAGAATGAAAGACTGAGAGACACCAGTCAGTGCACAGATATATCCCTGAGAGTGAAAGACTGAGACAAACCAGTCAGTGTACAGATATCTCGCTGAGAATGAAAGACTGAGAGACACCAGTCAGTGCACAGATATATCCCTGAGAGTGAAAGACTGAGACACACCAGTCAGTGTACAGATATCTTCCTGAGAGTGAAAGACTGAGAGACACCAGTCAGTGTACAGATATCTCCCTGAGAATGTAAGACTGAGAGACACCAGTCAGTGTACAGATATCTCCCTGAGATTGAATGACTGAGAGACACCTGTCAGTGTACAGATATCTCCCTGAGATTGAAAGACTGAGAGACACCAGTCAGTGTACAGATATCTCCCTGAGAATGAAAGACTGAGAGTTGCCAGTCAGTGTACAGATATCTCCCTGAGTATGAAAGACTGAGAGACACCCGTCAGAGCACAGATATCTCCCTGAGAGTGAAAGACTGAGACACACCCGTCAGTGTACAGATATCTCCCTGAGAGGGACAGACTGAGAGACACCAGTCAGTGTACAGATATCACCCTGAAAGTGAAAGAATGAGAGACACCAGTCAGTGTACAGATATCTCCCTGAGAGTGAAAGACTGAGAGACACCAGTCAGTGTACATATATCTCCCTGAGAGGGACAGACTGAGAGACACCAGTCAGTGTACAGATATCACCCTGAAAGTGAAAGAATGAGAGACACCAGTCAGTGTACAGATATCTCCCTGAGAGTGAAAGACTGAGAGACACCAGTCAGTGTACAGATATCTCCCTGAGAGTGAACGACTGAGAGACACCAATCTGTATACATGGATCTCCCTGAGAGGGAAAGACTGAGAGACACCAGTCAGTGTACAGAAATCTCCCTGAGATTGAAAGACTGAGAGACAGCAGTCAGTGCACAGCTTTCTCCCTGAGAGAGAAAGACTGAGAGACACCCGTCAGTGCACAGATATCTCCCTGAGACTGAAAGACTGAGAGACACCAGTCAGTGTACAGATATCTTCCTGAGAATGAAAGACTGAGAGACACCCGTCAGTGTACAGAAATCTCCCTGAGACTGAAAGACTGAGAGACACCAGTCAGTGTACAGATATCTCCCTGAGAATGAAAGACTGAGAGTCACCAGTCAGTGTACAGATATCTCCCTGAGTAAGAAAGACTGAGAGACACCCGTCAGTGCACAGGTATCTCCCTGAGAATGAAATACAGAGAGATACCCGTCAGTGTACAGATATCTTGCTGAGAGTGAAAGACTGAGAGACACCCGTCAGTGTACAGAAATCTCCCTGAGATTAAAAGACTGAGAGACACCAATCAGTGTACAGATATCTCCCTGAGAATGAAAGACTGAGAGAAACCAGTCAGTGTACAGATATCTCCCTGAGATTGAATGACTGAGAGACACCAGTCAGTGCACAGGTATCTCCCTGAGAATGAAATACTGAGAGATACCCGTCAGTGTACAGATATCTTCCTGAGAGTGAGAGGCACCTGTCAGTGTACAGACAGCACCCTGTGATTGAGAGACAGAGAGACACAAGTCAGTGTACAGGGATCTCCCTGACTGGGAAAGAATGAGAGACACCAGTCAGTGCACAGAAATCTCCCTGAGAGTGAAAGACTGAGAGACAGCAGTCAGTGTACAGCTTTCTCCCTGAGAGTGAAAGACTGAGAGACACCCGTCAGTGTACAGATATCTCCCTTAGAGTGAAAGAATGAGAGACACCAGTCAGTGTACAGATATCTCCCTGAGAATGAAAGACTGAGAGACACCAGTCAGTGCACAGATATCTCCCTGAGAGTGAAAGAATGAGAGGCACAGATATCACCCTGAGAGTGAAAGAGTGAGAGACACCCGTCAGTGCAAAGGTATCTCCCTGAGAATGAAATACTGAGAGATACCCGTCAGTGTACAGATATCTTCCTGAGAGTGAAAGACTGAGAGACACCCGTCAGTGTACAGATATCTCCCTGAGATTGAAAGACTGAGAGACACCAGTCAGTGTACAGATATCTCCCTGAGAATGAAAGACTGAGAGACACCAGTCAGTGTACAGATATCTCCCTGAGATTGAATGACTGAGAGACACCTGTCAGTGTACAGATATCTCCCTGAGATTGAAAGACTGAGAGACACCAGTCAGTGTACAGATATCTCCCTGAGAGTGAAAGACTGTGAGACACCAGTCAGTGTACAGATATCTCCCAGAGAATGAAAGACTGAGAGTCACCAGGCAGTGGACAGATATCTCCCTGAGTATGAAAGAATGAGAGACACCAGTCAGTGTACAGATATCTCCCTGAGAATGAAATACTGAGAGATACCCGTCAGTGTACAGATATATTCCTGAGAGTGAAAGACTGAGAGACACCCATCAGTGTACAGATATCTCCCTGAGATTGAAAGACTGAGAGACACCAGTCAGTGTACAGATATCTCCCTGAGTGTGAAAGACTGAGAGACACCCATCAGTGTACAGATATCTCCCTGAGATTGGAAGACTGAGAGACACCAGTCAGTGTACAGATATCTCCCTGAGATTGAAAGACTGAGAGACACCAGTCAGTGCACAGAAATCTCCCTGAGATTGAAAGACTGAGAGACAGCAGTCAGTGCACAGCTTTCTCCATGAGAGTGAAAGTCTGAGAGACACCAGTCAGTGTACAGATATCTCCCTGAGAGAGAAAGACTGACAGACACCAGTCAGTGTACAGATATCTCCCTGAGATTGAAAGACTGAGAGACACAAGTCAGTGTACAGGGATCTCCCTGAGCGGGAAAGACTGAGAGACACCAGGCAGTGCACAGAAATCTCCCTGAGAGTGAAAGACTGAGAGACAGCAGTCAGTGCACAGCTTTCTCCCTGAGAGTGAAAGTCTGAGAGACACCGGTCAGTGTACAGATATCTCCCTGAGAGAGAAAGACTGACAGACACCAGTCAGTGTACAGATATCTCCCTGAGAATGAAAGACTGAGAGACACAAGTCAGTGTACAGATATCTCCCTGAGAATTAAAGACTGAGAGACACCAGTCAGTGCACAGGTTACTCCCTGAGAGTGAATGACTGAGAGACACCAGTCAGTGAACAGATATCTCCCTGAGAGTGAAAGACTGAGAGACACCAGTCAGTGCACAGGTAACTCCCTGAGAGTGAATGACAGGGAGACACCAGTCAGTGTACAGATATCTCCCTGAGAATGAAAGACTGAGAGACACCAGGCAGTGTACAGATATCTCCCTGAGAGTGAAAGACAGAGAGACACCAGTCAGTGTACAGATATCTCCATGAGAATGAAAGAGTGAGAGACACCAGGCAGTGTACAGATATGTCCCTGAGAATGAAAGACTGAGAGAAACCAGGCAGTGTACAGATATCTCCCTGAGAGTGAAAGACTGAGAGACACCAGTCAGTGTACAGATATCTCCCTGAGATTGAAAGACTGAGAGACACCAGTCAGTGTACAGATATCTCCCTGAGAGTGAAAGACTGAGAGACACCAATCTGTGTACATGGATCTCCCTGAGAGAGAGGGACTGAGAGACACCAGTCAATGTTCTGTTATTTCCCTGAGAGTGAGAGGCACCTGTCAGTGTACAGACAGCACCCTGGGATTGAGAGACTGAGAGACACCAGTCAGTGCACAGGTAACTCCCTGAGAGTGAACGACTGAGAGACACCAGTCAGTGTACAGATATCTCCCTGAGAGTGAAAGACTGAGAGACACCAGTCAGTGCACAGGTAACTCCCTGAGAGTGAACGACTGAGAGACACCAGTCAGTGTACAGATATCTCCCTGAGATTGAAAGACTGAGAGACACAAGTCAGTGTACAGGGATCTCCCTGAGAGGGAAAGACTGAGAGACACCAGGCAGTGCACAGAAATCTCCCTGAGAGTGAAAGACTGAGACAGCAGTGAGTGTACAGCTTTCTCCCTGAGAGTGAAAGTCTGAGAGACACCGGTCAGTGTACAGATATCTCCCTGACAGTGAGAGACTGAGAGAAAACCGTAAATGCACAGGTAACTCCCTGAAAGTGAACGACTGAGAGACACCAGTCATTGCACAGATATCTCCCTGAGAGTGAGAGACTGAGCGTCAACCGTCAGTGCACAGGAATCTCCCTGAGAGGGAAAGACTGAGAGTCACCAGTCAGTGTACAGATATCTCCCTGAGAATGAAAGACTGAGATACACCAGGCAGTGTACAAATATCTCCCTGAGAGTGAAAGACTGAGAGACACCAGTCAGTGTACAGATATCTCCCTGAGAATGAAAGACTGAGAGAAACCAGTCAGTGTACAGATATCTCCCTGAGATTGAATGACTGAGAGACACCAGTCAGTGCACAGGTATCTCCCTGAGAATGAAATACTGAGAGATACCCGTCAGTGTACAGATATCTTCCTGAGAGTGAGAGGCACCTGTCAGTGTACAGACAGCACCCTGTGATTGAGAGACAGAGAGACACAAGTCAGTGTACAGGGATCTCCCTGACTGGGAAAGAATGAGAGACACCAGTCAGTGCACAGAAATCTCCCTGAGAGTGAAAGACTGAGAGACAGCAGTCAGTGTACAGCTTTCTCCCTGAGAGTGAAAGACTGAGAGACACCCGTCAGTGTACAGATATCTCCCTTAGAGTGAAAGAATGAGAGACACCAGTCAGTGTACAGATATCTCCCTGAGAATGAAAGACTGAGAGACACCAGTCAGTGCACAGATATCTCCCTGAGAGTGAAAGAATGAGAGGCACAGATATCACCCTGAGAGTGAAAGAGTGAGAGACACCCGTCAGTGCAAAGGTATCTCCCTGAGAATGAAATACTGAGAGATACCCGTCAGTGTACAGATATCTTCCTGAGAGTGAAAGACTGAGAGACACCCGTCAGTGTACAGATATCTCCCTGAGATTGAAAGACTGAGAGACACCAGTCAGTGTACAGATATCTCCCTGAGAATGAAAGACTGAGAGACACCAGTCAGTGTACAGATATCTCCCTGAGATTGAATGACTGAGAGACACCTGTCAGTGTACAGATATCTCCCTGAGATTGAAAGACTGAGAGACACCAGTCAGTGTACAGATATCTCCCTGAGAGTGAAAGACTGTGAGACACCAGTCAGTGTACAGATATCTCCCAGAGAATGAAAGACTGAGAGTCACCAGGCAGTGGACAGATATCTCCCTGAGTATGAAAGAATGAGAGACACCAGTCAGTGTACAGATATCTCCCTGAGAATGAAATACTGAGAGATACCCGTCAGTGTACAGATATATTCCTGAGAGTGAAAGACTGAGAGACACCCATCAGTGTACAGATATCTCCCTGAGATTGAAAGACTGAGAGACACCAGTCAGTGTACAGATATCTCCCTGAGTGTGAAAGACTGAGAGACACCCATCAGTGTACAGATATCTCCCTGAGATTGGAAGACTGAGAGACACCAGTCAGTGTACAGATATCTCCCTGAGATTGAAAGACTGAGAGACACCAGTCAGTGCACAGAAATCTCCCTGAGATTGAAAGACTGAGAGACAGCAGTCAGTGCACAGCTTTCTCCATGAGAGTGAAAGTCTGAGAGACACCGGTCAGTGTACAGATATCTCCCTGAGAGAGAAAGACTGACAGACACCAGTCAGTGTACAGATATCTCCCTGAGATTGAAAGACTGAGAGACACAAGTCAGTGTACAGGGATCTCCCTGAGCGGGAAAGACTGAGAGACACCAGGCAGTGCACAGAAATCTCCCTGAGAGTGAAAGACTGAGAGACAGCAGTCAGTGCACAGCTTTCTCCCTGAGAGTGAAAGTCTGAGAGACACCGGTCAGTGTACAGATATCTCCCTGAGAGAGAAAGACTGACAGACACCAGTCAGTGTACAGATATCTCCCTGAGAATGAAAGACTGAGAGACACAAGTCAGTGTACAGATATCTCCCTGAGAATGAAAGACTGAGAGACACCAGTCAGTGCACAGGTTACTCCCTGAGAGTGAATGACTGAGAGACACCAGTCAGTGAACAGATATCTCCCTGAGAGTGAAAGACTGAGAGACACCAGTCAGTGCACAGGTAACTCCCTGAGAGTGAATGACAGGGAGACACCAGTCAGTGTACAGATATCTCCCTGAGAATGAAAGACTGAGAGACACCAGGCAGTGTACAGATATCTCCCTGAGAGTGAAAGACAGAGAGACACCAGTCAGTGTACAGATATCTCCCTGAGAATGAAAGAGTGAGAGACACCAGGCAGTGTACAGATATGTCCCTGAGAATGAAAGACTGAGAGAAACCAGGCAGTGTACAGATATCTCCCTGAGAGTGAAAGACTGAGAGACACCAGTCAGTGTACAGATATCTCCCTGAGATTGAAAGACTGAGAGACACCAGTCAATGTTCTGTTATTTCCCTGAGAGTGAGAGGCACCTGTCAGTGTACAGACAGCACCCTGGGATTGAGAGACTGAGAGACACCAGTCAGTGCACAGGTAACTCCCTGAGAGTGAACGACTGAGAGACACCAGTCAGTGTACAGATATCTCCCTGAGAGTGAAAGACTGAGAGACACCAGTCAGTGCACAGGTAACTCCCTGAGAGTGAACGACTGAGAGACACCAGTCAGTGTACAGATATCTCCCTGAGATTGAAAGACTGAGAGACACAAGTCAGTGTACAGGGATCTCCCTGAGAGGGAAAGACTGAGAGACACCAGGCAGTGCACAGAAATCTCCCTGAGAGTGAAAGACTGAGACAGCAGTGAGTGTACAGCTTTCTCCCTGAGAGTGAAAGTCTGAGAGACACCGGTCAGTGTACAGATATCTCCCTGACAGTGAGAGACTGAGAGAAAACCGTAAATGCACAGGTAACTCCCTGAAAGTGAACGACTGAGAGACACCAGTCATTGCACAGATATCTCCCTGAGAGTGAGAGACTGAGCGTCAACCGTCAGTGCACAGGAATCTCCCTGAGAGGGAAAGACTGAGAGTCACCAGTCAGTGTACAGATATCTCCCTGAGAATGAAAGACTGAGATACACCAGGCAGTGTACAAATATCTCCCTGAGAGTGAAAGACTGAGAGACACCAGTCAGTGTACAGATATCTCCCTGAGAATGAAAGACTGAGAGAAACCAGTCAGTGTACAGATATCTCCCTGAGATTGAATGACTGAGAGACACCAGTCAGTGCACAGGTATCTCCCTGAGAATGAAATACTGAGAGATACCCGTCAGTGTACAGATATCTTCCTGAGAGTGAGAGGCACCTGTCAGTGTACAGACAGCACCCTGTGATTGAGAGACAGAGAGACACAAGTCAGTGTACAGGGATCTCCCTGACTGGGAAAGAATGAGAGACACCAGTCAGTGCACAGAAATCTCCCTGAGAGTGAAAGACTGAGAGACAGCAGTCAGTGTACAGCTTTCTCCCTGAGAGTGAAAGACTGAGAGACACCCGTCAGTGTACAGATATCTCCCTTAGAGTGAAAGAATGAGAGACACCAGTCAGTGTACAGATATCTCCCTGAGAATGAAAGACTGAGAGACACCAGTCAGTGCACAGATATCTCCCTGAGAGTGAAAGAATGAGAGGCACAGATATCACCCTGAGAGTGAAAGAGTGAGAGACACCCGTCAGTGCAAAGGTATCTCCCTGAGAATGAAATACTGAGAGATACCCGTCAGTGTACAGATATCTTCCTGAGAGTGAAAGACTGAGAGACACCCGTCAGTGTACAGATATCTCCCTGAGATTGAAAGACTGAGAGACACCAGTCAGTGTACAGATATCTCCCTGAGAATGAAAGACTGAGAGACACCAGTCAGTGTACAGATATCTCCCTGAGATTGAATGACTGAGAGACACCTGTCAGTGTACAGATATCTCCCTGAGATTGAAAGACTGAGAGACACCAGTCAGTGTACAGATATCTCCCTGAGAGTGAAAGACTGTGAGACACCAGTCAGTGTACAGATATCTCCCAGAGAATGAAAGACTGAGAGTCACCAGGCAGTGGACAGATATCTCCCTGAGTATGAAAGAATGAGAGACACCAGTCAGTGTACAGATATCTCCCTGAGAATGAAATACTGAGAGATACCCGTCAGTGTACAGATATATTCCTGAGAGTGAAAGACTGAGAGACACCCATCAGTGTACAGATATCTCCCTGAGATTGAAAGACTGAGAGACACCAGTCAGTGTACAGATATCTCCCTGAGAGTGAAAGACTGAGAGACACCCATCAGTGTACAGATATCTCCCTGAGATTGGAAGACTGAGAGACACCAGTCAGTGTACAGATATCTCCCTGAGATTGAAAGACTGAGAGACACCAGTCAGTGCACAGAAATCTCCCTGAGATTGAAAGACTGAGAGACAGCAGTCAGTGCACAGCTTTCTCCATGAGAGTGAAAGTCTGAGAGACACCGGTCAGTGTACAGATATCTCCCTGAGAGAGAAAGACTGACAGACACCAGTCAGTGTACAGATATCTCCCTGAGATTGAAAGACTGAGAGACACAAGTCAGTGTACAGGGATCTCCCTGAGCGGGAAAGACTGAGAGACACCAGGCAGTGCACAGAAATCTCCCTGAGAGTGAAAGACTGAGAGACAGCAGTCAGTGCACAGCTTTCTCCCTGAGAGTGAAAGTCTGAGAGACACCGGTCAGTGTACAGATATCTCCCTGAGAGAGAAAGACTGACAGACACCAGTCAGTGTACAGATATCTCCCTGAGAATGAAAGACTGAGAGACACAAGTCAGTGTACAGATATCTCCCTGAGAATGAAAGACTGAGAGACACCAGTCAGTGCACAGGTTACTCCCTGAGAGTGAATGACTGAGAGACACCAGTCAGTGAACAGATATCTCCCTGAGAGTGAAAGACTGAGAGACACCAGTCAGTGCACAGGTAACTCCCTGAGAGTGAATGACAGGGAGACACCAGTCAGTGTACAGATATCTCCCTGAGAATGAAAGACTGAGAGACACCAGGCAGTGTACAGATATCTCCCTGAGAGTGAAAGACAGAGAGACACCAGTCAGTGTACAGATATCTCCCTGAGAATGAAAGAGTGAGAGACACCAGGCAGTGTACAGATATGTCCCTGAGAATGAAAGACTGAGAGAAACCAGGCAGTGTACAGATATCTCCCTGAGAGTGAAAGACTGAGAGACACCAGTCAGTGTACAGATATCTCCCTGAGATTGAAAGACTGAGAGACACCAGTCAGTGTACAGATATCTCCCTGAGAGTGAAAGACTGAGAGACACCAATCTGTGTACATGGATCTCCCTGAGAGAGAGGGACTGAGAGACACCAGTCAATGTTCTGTTATTTCCCTGAGAGTGAGAGGCACCTGTCAGTGTACAGACAGCACCCTGGGATTGAGAGACTGAGAGACACCAGTCAGTGCACAGGTAACTCCCTGAGAGTGAACGACTGAGAGACACCAGTCAGTGTACAGATATCTCCCTGAGAGTGAAAGACTGAGAGACACCAGTCAGTGCACAGGTAACTCCCTGAGAGTGAACGACTGAGAGACACCAGTCAGTGTACAGATATCTCCCTGAGATTGAAAGACTGAGAGACACAAGTCAGTGTACAGGGATCACCCTGAGAGGGAAAGACTGAGAGACACCAGACAGTGCACAGAAATCTCCCTGAGAGTGAAAGACTGAGACAGCAGTGAGTGTACAGCTTTCTCCCTGAGAGTGAAAGTCTGAGAGACACCGGTCAGTGTACAGATATCTCCCTGACAGTGAGAGACTGAGAGAAAACCGTAAATGCACAGGTAACTCCCTGAAAGTGAACGACTGAGAGACACCAGTCATTGCACAGATATCTCCCTGAGAGTGAGAGACTGAGCGTCAACCGTCAGTGCACAGGAATCTCCCTGAGAGGGAAAGACTGAGAGTCACCAGTCAGTGTACAGATATCTCCCTGAGAATGAAAGACTGAGATACACCAGGCAGTGTACAAATATCTCCCTGAGAGTGAAAGACTGAGAGACACCAGTCAGTGTACAGATATATTCCTGAGAGTGAAAGACTGAGAGACACCCGTCAGTGTACAGATATCTCCCTGAGATTGAAAGACTGAGAGACACCAGTCAGTGTACAGATATCTCCCTGAGAATGAAAGACTGAGAGACACCAGTCAGTGTACAGATATCTCCCTGAGATTGAATGACTGAGAGACACCTGTCAGTGCACAGGTATCTCCCTGAGAATGAAATACTGAGAGATACCCGTCAGTGTACAGATATCTTCCTGAGAGTGAAAGACTGAGAGACAGCAGTCAGTGTACAGATATCTCCCTGAGAGTGAAAGACTGAGAGACACAAGTCAGTGTACAGGGATCTCCCTGAGAGGGAAAAACTGAGAGACACCAGTCAGTGCACTGGTAACTCCCTGAGAGTGAATGACAGAGAGACACCAGTCAGTGTACAGATATCTCCCTGAGAATGAAAGACTGAGAGACACCAGGCAGTGTACAGATATCTCCCTGAGAGTGAAAGACAGAGAGACACCAGTCAGTGTACAGATATCTCCCTGAGAATGAAAGAGTGAGAGACACCAGGCAGTGTACAGATATGTCCCTGAGAATGAAAGACTGAGAGACACCAGGCAGTGTACAGATATCTCCCTGAGATTGAAAGACTGAGAGACACCAGGCAGTGTACAGATATCTCCCTGAGATTGAAAGACTGAGAGACACCAGTCAGTGTACAGATATCTCCCTGAGAGTGAAAGACTGAGAGTCACCAGTCAGTGTACAGATATCTCCCTGAGAATGAAAGAGTGAGAGACACCAGGCAGTGTACAGATATGTCCCTGAGAATGAAAGACTGAGAGACACCAGGCAGTGTACAGATATCTCCCTGAGAGTGAAAGACTGAGAGACACCAGTCAGTGTACAGATATCTCCCTGAGATTGAAAGACTGAGAGACAACAGTCAGTGTACAGATATCTCCCTGAGATTGAAAGACTGAGAGACACCAATCTGTGTACATGGATCTCCCTGAGAGAGAGGGACTGAGAGACACCAGTCAATGTTCTGTTATTTCCCTGAGAGTGAGAGGCACCTGTCAGTGTACAGACAGCACCCTGGGATTGAGAGACTGAGAGACACCAGTCAGTGCACAGGTAACTCCCTGAGAGTGAACGACTGAGAGACACCAGTCAGTGTACAGATATCTCCCTGAGAGTGAAAGACTGAGAGACACCAGTCAGTGCACAGGTAACTCCCTGAGAGTGAACGACTGAGAGACACCAGTCAGTGTACAGATATCTCCCTGAGATTGAAAGACTGAGACAGCAGTGAGTGTACAGCTTTCTCCCTGAGAGTGAAAGTCTGAGAGACACCGGTCAGTGTACAGATATCTCCCTGAGAGTGAGAGACTGAGAGGCAACCGTAAGTGCACAGGTAACTCCCTGAAAGTGAACGACTGAGAGACACCAGTCATTGCACAGATATCTCCCTGAGAGTGAGAGACTGAGCGTCAACCGTCAGTGCACAGGAATCTCCCTGAGAGGGAAAGACTGAGAGTCACCAGTCAGTGTACAGATATCTCCCTGAGAATGAAAGACTGAGATACACCAGGCAGTGTACAGATATCTCCCTGAGAGTGAAAGACTGAGAGACACCAGTCAGTGTACAGATATATTCCTGAGAGTGAAAGACTGAGAGACACCCGTCAGTGTACAGATATCTCCCTGAGATTGAAAGACTGAGAGACACCAGTCAGTGTACAGATATCTCCCTGAGAATGAAAGACTGAGAGACACCAGTCACTGTACAGATATCTCCCTGAGATTGAATGACTGAGAGACACCTGTCAGTGCACAGGTATCTCCCTGAGAATGAAATACTGAGAGATACACGCCAGTGTACAGATATCTTCCTGAGAGTGAAAGACTGAGAGACAGCAGTCAGTGTACAGATATCTCCCTGAGAGTGAGAGGCACCTGTCAGTGTACAGACAGCACCCTGTGATTGAGAGACAGAGAGACACAAGTCAGTGTACAGGGATCTCCCTGAGAGAGAAAGACTGAGAGACACCAGTCAGTGCACAGAAATCTCCCTGAGAGTGAAAGACTGAGACACAGCAGTCAGTGTACAGCTTTCTCCCTGAGAGTGAAAGCCTGAGAGACACCAGTCAGTGTACAGATATCTCCCTGAGAGTGAAAGAATGAGAGACACCAGTCAGTGTACAGATATCTCCCTGAGAATGAAAGACTGAGAGACACCAGTCAGTGCACAGAAATCTCCCTGAGAGTGAAAGACTGAGACACAGCAGTCAGTGTACAGCTTTCTCCCTGAGAGTGAAAGCCTGAGAGACACCAGTCAGTGTACAGATATCTCCCTGAGAGTGAAAGAATGAGAGACACCAGTCAGTGTACAGATATCACCCTGAGAGTGAAAGACTGAGAGACAACCGTCATTGCAAAGGTATCTCCCTGAGAATGAAATACTGAGAGATACCCGTCAGTGTACAGATATCTTCCTGAGAGTGAAAGACTGAGAGACACCCGTCAGTGTACAGATATCTCCCTGAGAATGAAAGACTGAGAGTCACCAGGCAGTGGACAGATATCTCCCTGAGGATGAAAGAATGAGAGACACCAGTCAGTGTACAGATATCTCCCTGAGATTGAAAGACTGAGAGACACCAGTCAGTGTACAGATATCTCCCTGAGAGTGAAAGACTGAGAGACACCAGTCAGTGTACAGATATCTCCCTGAGATTGAAAGACTGAGCGACACAAGTCAGTGTACAGGGATCTCCCTGAGAGGGAAAAACTGAGAGACACCCGTCAGTGCACAGATATCTCCCTGAGAATGAAATACTGAGAGATACCCGTCAGTGTACAGATATATTCCTGAGAGTGAAAGACTGAGAGACACCCGTCAGTGTACAGATATCTCCCTGAGATTGAAAGACTGAGAGACACCAGTCAGTGTACAGATATCTCCCTGAGAGTGAAAGAATGAGAGACACCTGTCAGTGCACAGATATCACCCTGAGAGTGAAAGACTGAGAGACAACCGTCATTGCAAAGGTATCTCCCTGAGAATGAAATACTGAGAGATACCCGTCAGTGTACAGATATCTTCCTGAGAGTGAAAGACTGAGAGACACCCGTCAGTGTACAGATATCTCCCTGAGATTGAAAGACTGAGAGACACCAGTCAGTGTACAGATATC